>NC_089874.1:87972500-88035000 GCF_040182565.1 Anser cygnoides
GCATTTCAGAGTCCCTGTAGTTAAGCGCTTGGGGAATGATGGATACATGTGCCATTCCCAGCACTTAACACTCAGGCAGTGATTGATTAGGCATGAGAAAGGAAAGGAGCAGATAAGGTTCATACCCAGACAAATCCATTCAATAGTCATTTAGTAAGAGAGTAAGGAGAAATTTAGTTGGTCTTTAATTAAACTCAAAAAAGCAGAAGGCTGCAAGTCTACATTTAAGATAAAGAGCAAAGTTCATGCTTTAAAGAAAAAAAATAGAGCAAAGGCATTTTTATGCTGATGTTGAGGGGAAAAATCCTAAATGAATTTCTTCTTTAAGATCAACAGGTGCTATGAAGAAGAAGGAAAGGAAAGTTTTTGTGTCCTTTTATTTTGTATGGTCCAACTACAAGAATGTCTTGGTGCATATATATAAAGATATTTTTCATAATACTCTTAGTTTTTTCCTCTAATGTTCTCTCTGACCACTTCATGAGCTGTTAAATTTATGACATCAGCTGTGATGTAGCTGATTCCTTGAGGGAGAAGTAATTAATAATAGTAACAACTACTTTATAATATACTAGTGACTAGAAAATGGAATACCATTTAAAATACTCTTTTGTGTTTTTTTTTTTTTCAGTCTTTTGTTAGTTACAATTTAATTTTAATGCTTGGAATAGCACCTGTGTGAAAAATAAATAAATAAATAAAATTTCTCTTTTAAAGACTCAAACTATAAACTATCCAGTCTGCTTTGGGAAGGCATGAGATAGCTCCCCAGACAGTTCTTAGTTAACCACAGAGACTCTTCAAACTGAACCAGGAGTTACTGCTTGACAGTAAAGATATACAAAGTGTATGTTAAAATAATATAATCTTATTTTTACCACCCAGTAATTACATTTAGAATAATGAATAATTTCATTTAGAAGGGACCTCTAGAGTCATTCTGATCCAACCTCCAATGAAAAAAAAGGGCTAGCTTTGAAGTTTAGTTCAAACTTGAATTCAAATTAGGTTGCTTAGAGCTTTGGTCATTAGTTTTTGAGTGGAGATTTCAGCTCTGGGTACGTGGTTTCAGAAAGCACAAGAGCCATCGTTAATTCATGGGAGAAGTGTTAATGCGTATTTAAAGTCTCTTTTCCCCTGACTCCTTTTCTTGGTCAGAATTCAGAAGTATTGCTGCTTACTCTATCCTCCAGATACAATAAAGTTATAAGAAGCTATCAGGGCACAATTTCTTTTTGCTGAACACAACCACCAAGAGAGTACTTGGAACAATTAGTTGTTATATAGGATTTAAAGGGAGAATTATCTCTATCTTGGTGGAGGATGCAGTAAAGCAATACATATAGAATCACTGAAGGGTTTGGGTTGGAAGGGACCTTAAAGATCAGCCCCTGGGGAATGGAAAGGGACACCTCCCACTAAACCAGGTTGCTCAAAGCCCCATGCAAACTGACCTTGAACAATTCCAGGGATGGAACATCCACAACTTCTCTGGGCAACATGTTCCAGTGCCTCACCACCCTCATAGTAAAGAATTTCTTCATTAATACCATATGGCCTAACTGCTATAAGGGGAAACTGTACCCTGGAAATCCCCATGCTCTCCTGTAAACTTCAGTGATTTAGCTCCAAACCTAAACTAACTGAGCCCCTGGTCACTTACTATAGCCCAGCTCACAGTCTCTTTTCAGCAAGCTCACACTGTGCAGAGAGTAGTGACCATCCATGCTCTCCTCAATCCACACATTTACCCTCTAATGATGTGTAAATGTCTTTCTGGGGTAAGACATTCAGTATTTAGTCTAGAAGCAGCTTTTTCCATAGATTTATCAGAGATATAATTTGGGCAAAGAGCATTGACTACTTCCTTGATCTCCTCTGCCTATTTCTGGGATAGAAATGGATGTTTTATCTTGGCCATGTTGCCCATTGGTAAACTTCTTTCCAGATATTTTACTGCGTTGTTCTAAAATATTTTTGTTCTATTTATCTCCCATGTTATCTGAATGGCTTCTACCTCCTTATGAATTCAATTACTGCGCCAGGTTTTAGCTTCCTTTGTAATTTTCAAGTAACACTACACAAAGCTGGTTATCTTTAGAAGTGTCCAAATACACGTATATGAATGGGTCAGTAAACTGTGATACAAATAACATCTGCTCTCAGTGGGTATTCACAGGATCAGAGCTTTGCAGCAGTGTTGTCACCTAGCTTATATGAGGAGATCCAGCAAACTTTTGCTATGGCTGCTACACAGCACCCTGCTTTGTTCTTTACTGTCTGTCCTTTTCTCAGGTACTGCCTGTGATTGTACTTCCAAACAGCATTGATTTTTAATTGATGCCTCAAAAAGGTATACAGCCAAGCACCTCTTGGATTCTGTCTTCAGCTCTTAGCTGATTGTACTACTGTATGACTCATATTTATCTGAAGGGAAAATAGTTAACAGCAGCACTTGTTTTTAGATCAAGAGAAGTGTTTATTTTGAACTCCTACTCCCTTATGTGTAAAGAAAATCTGCGATCTAAAAGCTAATATAATTATTTGTTTGCCACTGCAGTCTTAGTGAAAACACAGAGTCGAATTGTGCTCTGCAAGAAAATGAACAGTAATAGTTCATACTCCAATCTTCAGCAATTTACACTCAAGACTACTCATGGAACAGGGCAAGGGCTGATAGTTAAACAGAGAAAGTATACCAGTAATGGAGAAAACCTACTATGCCCATAATGAATATGATTTTTTGTTATATGTAAACTTTCCATGCTGCTTCAGACTATTAATAATGTGCTGAAAAGGGATAAAATAACAATTAGAGAGAAAGAAATGGGACTGACTTTTTTGTTAAACTGAAATAGCTGTATAGATATTTTGCTCAAATTTTATCAGGCTGTAATACAGATGAACGAAGACATTTTTTCTGCAGTAATAAGCACAGCTGCTGATCTGAGATGGTGTCAAGAAGTACTTCTCAGCAGCAGTTATATCTCCTTATAGGAATCATTGAGGCAAAGCACGAATGAATGACACAGCTGCAGTTTTGCATTGATCTCCAAAGCAGAGCAGTGTAGAACTACCAGCAAATATAGAAAAGACATTTACAACATCTCTGACTATGGTGATACCAAGTAGAAATGAAAAAAAAGCTGTGACAGACAGCAGTGTCCAAAATGCTGATACAAGTAAGTAAGAGTTGTAGAAAACAGGCTATATTGCATTACTGGTGCCTGTTTTGCAAGATCCTTCTGCACATGGTAAGCAAGCCTGTTTTCTGCCACTGGATTTAATGTGAATCTTTCAGCAACCTAAGGTGATATCGGCTTCAGCCTTGGAAGTGCAATCAACTTCAGGGATAATGCCAGAGCTGATACTGCTGACCCCTTCCAACTTTGGGCCTCAGCTATGCAGTGTTGGGTGCTTGCAGCTTGTTGCCACCTCACTGCACCCAGCTCCCAGCAGTTCGCACAGCCTCGGCATACATAAAGATGGATGGAGCATGCTGACCAGCCCATGGAGGCACCTGGAATGAAAGCAGGAGGAGCAGCATTACATGAGCCCATCTCACAGCTCAGGGCACAGAACATGCATGGTCAGACTCAGGCACTCTGAGGAGGATGACAGAGTAGCCAAGGTGTGAGCCAGGACAGCAGAAATCCTAGAAATTTTTCTTTTTCTTTTTTTATTATTTATTTATCTAGTTAAAACTGGTATTGTGACTGCTATGCTCATTTCAGCAGATATAATTTACTTGCCTGCATGTTATTTATATGCACATGTGATCTGCTTAATATTTTTGGTATTTTAATTGGAGGGGAAATAGAAGAACGAGATGTATTCTGACTCCTTGGATTTCTTATTTACTTATATCCTTATTTAGGAATATAATTTTCTTAACATTTTTCTGTTTGCTAGATCTGATAGCCCTGTGATATTATTACTGATGTTGTCTTTCATTACCCAAAAGAAAGACTCAACAAACTTTTTTTTTTTGTCTGAGTATTGCAGTAAATAAACAAGACTCCTATTATGCAGAATCAGTTCAGAGTAAATGTTAGATCTCAGCAAAAATGTATTCATTGTTTGTTTCTTTAAAAACCAGCCAAACAACCAACCAATCAACCAAGAAAATTCAGTTGGGGCACACATGATCAACAGTGCATGCTTACTGTGTGTTTCACACATCACTTCATGTTTGTTGCTTGCTATTATGCCTGCCCCACAGAAGGGTTCTTTCAAACACATCAGCAGGCATATCACAAAATTTGTTAATACAGGGGAAGCCCAGGCAATTCAAGAAACATTGTACCACTTCTGATGAATGTCATGTTCTGTGTAAGATGATGTGTTCATGGAAAGGGAAGGCACAAAACTTCACACAGCTCTGGAGGAGCTGGGAATATTCCAGCTGGTTGGACAGACTCTCTAGACATGTGCTTGTTTTTGAACATTCAGATTTCTTTGAAAGTGCTTTCAAACGTATTAATTAATTCCAATACTTTTATAAGAATAAATTAACTATTTATTTGTAAATCTCTTTTTCATAATTTTCTTGGCTATATCATATCCATATAAATGGCCATAATTTTCATCTGCAATGCCAGTTACTTTGGCTGTTTCTGTGTCAAATCATTTGTCTTTCTCTTTCTACCATATAAACTACAAGAGCATTTTTGAAATTGATGTCCCATTCATTCCTTGATGGGCTATAATAGTCCTAATCAATATTATGTTGGAGTCCATTTGGCCCACAGCATTGTCATTTTTTCAGCAAATGGGATTCATTCGCTGTCTCATACAAAAATAAAAAAGGAGATTTATACTTTTTATTCTTGCAATTAACTCTGCTTGTTCTTTGTGCAGAAAGAAAGTAGTAAAAGGTGGTGGTATTTTTTTACCATTTGTATAGAAAAAATCAGCAATAAGTTTTCTGTAAAAAAAAGTGGGATGAGAAGGGAAAAGCTGAAGAAGTTCCTTTAGGGTGGATGTCTTCAAGAAATTTGTTACTGACTGTCATCCATAAGACAATGGTTAGTCCTCGTAGCTGGAACTAATGCAGGCTTGGAACATCATTCTGGGCTTGTAATAAGTTTACCTGGACCTCAGGTTTAACACCGGTTGATGTAATTGAGTTATGTAAAAGGCAGGAACACGTTTCATATGTCTTTTTCTCATGGTGTTTCTATTTCTTATTTCATACAAATTGTAACTGACATACGATGTATATATATATATATATTTAAGTAAAAAGCTATAAATCCTTTTACAAGTTTTCTAAAATATGTAGAAGTTGAATATATTTCTATGTTTATAAACTTTATAAAATAAATAGGAATATATCTATCTACACTTTTATTCTTTTTACTGAACCTATCAGCTGCTAAAACAGAATAGAAGAACGTGGTTAAAATATCATCAAATGACTTCTAAGGTTAAGTGTAGGGTTCTTCCTCTAGCTTTCCTTATCTTTCATCATATTCTGAAGAGAACAATCACCAAATACAACAGAACTTGCAGATGACTTTCTGTCCTATGTTTGGCAACATAAGAAAGCTCACAGCTGTGAAATTTAGCCTGGTAATCAACTGATAGGCTACGTGACAGAGGTCTGTAAAATCAGTAGCAACTTTGAAAAGGTAAATATGGAGCTATGGCTCACTGTTCTGGTGGAGAAGAGGATATTAAATCTATGAAGAGGTGACAAGAACAAAAGAAGGAAAAATAAGTGGTTCTTCAGAGAAAATGTTGCTCTACTATGGAACTCTTTGCCACAGGATGTTGTGGATCATAAAATTTATGTGAGTTATGAAAGCAACTGTAGAAATCCATTGAAGAAAACCCCACTCAGAATGAGATACAGGACATCACCTCTGGCTCTGAACATTCCTACTTTCCAGGCTGTGAGATTATTCTGGGGAAATAACACTCCATGTTTATTATTTTCTGTTATTTTTTCCTTGCTATATGCTGTTAATCATAGCTAGGGACAAGATACTGGTCTATATGAATCTTCAGTCTCACCTAATGTGTGAAAGTAGAAATCTAATGAAGATGAGTGGAGTTTAAACGCTGTACCTCACTATGTCCCTATGTTTAGGAACACACCCAAGATACAGATGCCACCATTATTTATATTAATAGGAACTAATTATAATTTTAAATGTTTAATTGTTTAATCCTTGAAATTACACTGTTTTCCCCCAAAGCTCTTGCTTGTTTCCCAGATCCTTCCCTTGGTTGCCCAAATGTAAAGCTACCACTGTTCACAATGTACCTCTGGGACAACTAACAAAGAACGCAATATATAGAACACTATCCTTTGCACAAAGTTTCTCAGTATCTTCTTTATGTGAAGATAAAAACAGAAAGAAGGACATCTTAAACTGAAGTCTGCATCTCTGCATTCATTTTCCTGTTTCAGTTTCTGCACTACTCTGAAGAATTCTTTCAGGTTGAGAGCTCTCCCATGATGTGGTCACATTTCCCTGAAAAAATCACAGAGCCTTTTCCCATTTTGAGCTTGTTAATTTTGTAGTCACACTGAAATACCCTCTGGTACGAGGCATGTCTGTCTTTTCCTCTCTTCTATCAAAGTTCTCTGTGTGGCTCTATCATGTCTGTGAAATTTTCAAGCCTTTTTCTGCACTTTGTCTGACTTTTTCCACTGTCTGTACTCTTCTGCATCTGCAGAAAGCCTTCATTAAATGTCTCCCAGCTCAGTCAGACACGTTTGCAAGCTGGTGTGTACACAGCAGATTATCTGTGACCCATCTTCCTAGTACAGTGGAAACAGCCAGGGTTTCACTGCCAAGATCCTTCACTCTGCCTCCTCATGGAAGCAAGAAATATCATTGCATTACCTTTCATATACCAAATAGTTCTTCTCAATTCTCAGTCATCACCATGCTATTCCATATTTCATTATCTCTGCCTTTGATTATGTTCTAGTTTTGGATTGGACACAGATCTTTATTCCATCTGAGAAACTGGTTCCTTTCCCCTTTTCCTTTCTCTGTTTTTTCCCACTCTGGTGTGTCATATAATCTTCATCAAAATAAATTTCCACAGAGAGTAAAGGCCTTTAAAAGACAATTCTAACTTCTGTTGTAAAATCTGCAGCCAAACCATGTGATAAACTAAATCTTTATGGACTGGAAAGCTAAAAATATGTTGTTAATTTTCTGTCTCTCCCTCCTCCTTTATTTTTTGAGAGATTTTTAATGGTCATGCAACAGTGCCTCAAAGGACATAAAATTCCACATTCTTGTTTCTTATGCTTCTTTTAACCTCATATTCATTTAAAACATTTTAGATTTTTTTTTTCACCTCTGCTCTGCAAAAACAATTTCTGTTAAGAGCAAAGATTTATCTCTGTCTTTTTGGAAGGTGCTTTTTATTTCTGAAGTTCTGGTGCCTTCATTGTGCAGGACTGCAGACATTCTCTGACTTGACTAATTTTTCTCGCTTGTTTTAAGGCTTGGTCCTTAGTAGGATTCGAGTACTTTAATGTACACTTAAGCAAATGAAGACAAAATTATATTTCATGTCCATAGAAAGGACCTGTCATGAGCTGATATGTTTTTTTTTTTTTTTTTTTTTGTCTAAAGTTATAAGTGAAATCTGCTCACATTAGACTTTAGGATTGATTTTTTTTTTTTTTTTCCTTAGCAGTTATATTGTGTTCCTTTAAGAAGACACAAACTGTGTTAGGTCATCCTTCATGGAGGGAGGAAGAAATTGTTTTGTCTTTGAACTTGCCCGGAGAAGACTGGAGAGACTCCTGAGGAAGACTACAGAATCACAGCATGCTGTGGGGGCTTGGTTCTCATACCAAGAGAGAACATTTTGAGAACAGCATGGAGCTATCAACTGGAGCACTGAAGTGAAAAAGAAAAACATCATGCTAGGGACCAAACAGGATGGGATAAGGTTTGCTGCAATGCATGATGTCACTGAATGAAACTAATCTTGGAAACTAATCTTGGAAACTAATCTTGGAAACAATGACATCACAAACTTGAGGAGAGTTGAAGCTTGTAAATACTCTTCTCCTAGTATTTTATTTTATTTTATTTTATTTTATTTTATTTTATTTTATTTTATTTTATTTTATTTTATTTATTTTACTTTACTTTACTTTACTTTACTTTATTGTTTTATTTTTTATTTTTAACTTTGGTTCCACTTCTTGAATAATGGATCTGATTCTACAGTTACACTGTGCCCTTGACTCTCAAACCCACCTTTTGGTCTCTCTGCTATGCAGCCTGGTAAGCAGGTAGTACACCCAACATATGATGCTTCTTCAGACATAGGGATGACTCTGTTTGGCATAAAGTCAGTTATATGTTACACATTCATGAGATGTGTAAACACAATCTGATCTGGAAACCACTAGCAGAAGAAAGGTGGCTTAAAATTACTTAATTTGTGCAAAAACTAGTGAATCTTAGGGCCAGCTGACATCTGACTTCATGCACAGCATCCTTTTTTTCATAGGAATTGTGGCTTAAAAGCATCCCAAGATTTTGAAAGGCTTGTGTATGTATTGTGATACCTGTGACTTTCATCTGTTTTCTACTTTCAGAATTTCCTGTTTCACACTAGTAAGAGGAGTCACTTTCACAAAACCTTTGAAACTAGACTTGCCATTAAATTCAAGGGGAACTAGGTAAGCATAAGACTTGGTGCATGTTTAGTAGTTCTAAGATCAGAGAAAGTCTGTCCTTTACAAATCACCTTTCAGAAGGGTTCATTTTTTTCTTCTTCCTGCTTCTCTAAATAACTGATGTCAATCAGACAAATGCACACCTAAATGTGCACCAAAGCTACGAAATATATATCTGTCAAAGGAGAACCAGAATACTGCGGTTCTGTCGATATGTGTTTAAATACTAATGCTGATGCAGCAATCTTTGTCTCAATTTTATCTAAGATGAAGCTTTTACTACTTCTTATCTTTTCAGACAGGCTTTTTTTTTTTTTTTTGGGGGGGGGGACTGAATGGGAACAGAATAAAACAAGACTGTACCAAAAGTTTCTAAGAGATGTGTGTCAGATGTTCAAAAGTGTTCTTGCAAATTCATTTAGGGTTTTTGAGGGGTATTGTGCGAACTATAAAGGTTATAGGCAAAGGAAAAGCTGACTAGGCAAATGAAAAGCTTTGGAAAAGAAAGACAAAGTTAGTGAAGGAAAGGGAGGGAAAAGGTGCATAGCAAACCCATTAGAGTAGAAGTCACAGTAATGTCAAGTGAGGGAGCAGTTTCATTTTCATAGAAATTATGTTCTGAGAGAGATTCCAAACAGAGCTTCACATAATCTATTTTGAGAGGAACCCATAGCAAAATCCCTAGACATTTTTGTACTGTCACTTTATTAAAGAAAGATTTTAATATTCAGTACACATTCTCAAGCAAGTCCTTCTATCATTTACTCATAACTGTTGTACTTGAAGACTGTCTTTGTGTCAAAACATTGTCTGTATAATCTTTAGAAGAACAGAAAAGTACCATAGTTCTATAGTTAAACTGCAGAGAATTATTTTTCCATTAAGTGATAATGTTGAACTGTCAATTTTAAGGATGCGAGGATAAAACTAGAAATGAAAACAAGTGCTTCATAGTAAAGAGCAGGTGGAGGGGAAGTGCCACTCTTCATCTGTTGAAAATCACCCATTTCTCATTTCCCTGGATTTGCAAACATCAAGTGAGTCAGTAGTCCAAGACTGAACTTCTGGCTTTAACTTTCAGGTTGTTTGTTTTCTTGATGGAGTCAGGAAGGAGTTGTTGGCAAGTACTAATAACAGATTAAAAAAAAAAACCAAAAAAACAACAAAAAAAAACCACTTTTTAAAGCTGCTAAAAGGTCTTAAATGTTAAAAGAATCCTGCCAGAAGTGGATTAGTATGCAGAGAGCTGTCCAAAAAGTTCAATGCATTCTAAAATTCTGCTGGCCCCTCAGCACTGCTTAGATAGTGTGCAACAGAGCAAGCATGTGTGTTTGTGATAGCTTACCATGACTCCTGCAGTTAAGATTATCTGTCTATTCCTAGTTTAAGGAAACTCATTGTTGTTTAAAAGGTAATCAAACTTATATTGACTTTAGGGGAGGAAGTATCCCTCATTTGCTGCCTGGCAATGAAAACTAATTTTTTTTTTCTAAGTTTGAATGCAAATGAGTCAATCATATTAAAAGACTAACAGCAAGATATTTTGCCACTACCACGAATCACAGCAATTTGTTTTACGGTATTGTACTTTGTCAATTAAAAAATAATAATAATAAATAAATTAATCACAGGCAGGGGCTGAATTTTGCATATTTGCATTCAACCAGAGGGAAATCTATTTCAAACTGCCAATATTAAGAGTATGAATAAACTTTAATATACATTGATAATTTTATTTTGCAACATATCTCAGTGCAGTGTTGGAGTTCTGTGTGCAAAGAAAAACGAGTAGAAGTTCACTGTGTGAATGTTACAGTGTACATTGAGTAATACAATGAAATATTATGCAGCTTCAGTTTATATTACAGTTCTGTGAAAAATAGCAATTCTGTACTGTCATTTCAATCCTACCCATATTTCCTCTTTCTGTGTTACTGTCTTAACCATATCTCTTGACTTCATTTTCTTGCCATTAATGGCTAACCACTGACAAAGCTCAATCTGAAAGTGTCAAACATAATGCAATATTATTATAAATGTGAAAATTGGCTATCACCACTTTCTATAAGAACCATCTTAGGAATTAATCATGAGTATTCTTGTCCATCAGACACATTTACTCACAGGAAAAATAATTCCTGTCTTTGATTATATATTCTATATAGAGCATGGAGTTGAACATCAAAAAGAAAAAATTTCTGAAAGCATATTTAATGTCAAAGGGAGCTTTCTAACCCAACCATTGATGTACTTAAATTCCACTCATCCTTCCTTTTGTCTTGACAGCATAGGAAAGCTGAGAAATCATATGACTTTTCCCTAAAACTAACAAACTACAGTTTGACAGATATTACATTTTCTATTATTTTAGAAAATCCAATCTGTATCATATCATTGTCTGGAAATAGGACCTTTAAAGCACAGACCTCCAAGCAACCAAGTCCAACGGGCCAAAGGGGAAAAAGAAATAATTAGAAATGGAACATGACACATGAAGTTGTGTCAAGGGAGGTTCAGGCTAGATATTATGAAAAAGTTCTTCACTGAGAGGGTGGACAGGCACCAGAATAGGCTCTCCAGGGATGTGGTCACAGCACCAAGCCTGCTGGATTTTGAGGAGTTGGACAATGCTCTCAGACATATGGTTTGATTTTTGGGTAGTCCTGTGTGAAGTCAGGAGTTGGACTGAGTGATTCTTGTGAGTCTCTTCCTACTCAGGATATTCTGATTCTATAATATGATAGCTGAACATTTGACAGGGGTAACAAATGTGGACAATTCTTGCTACATTCTGCAAAATCCACTTGTTTTCCAACCTTCTCAGTTTTATGCTACAGAAAGATAGCAAAACAATGTTTTCAGATAATGAATATTTCTGAAGTGATTAAAATGAGTGAGAGAGAAAATGAAACATAAGGAGACGGTGGTACTGGAACAGATGCAATTAGAAAGCTTTATTTTTATGGGATAGACTGACAAGCTTGGAGGGAAAAGGGAAAGTGTGCTGATAAAAATCAGCAAACATTCTATTTTCTGTTTTTTAATCATTATTTAAACACTTTTTTTTAAACATTATTTAAACATTATTTATATTTCTGTTTTTTAAACAAAAAAATCTGTTTTTTAAACATTCAATTATCAGCAAACATTATTTGCTGCTAAAAATTTTTGAAGCATTTTACAGCTTTCCCAAGAGTATTTCCATTTCACATAAATTAATATGTGCTGATGTCAAATAACTATCATTGTATCACTTATATTTTTTTATACAGCAAGTAGCAAAGAAAGCAAATTTCATTCTACACTCATTTAAGATGACAAAGCAACGGGTTTTCAGGTAAGGATACGTAGAACTGACAGCAGCAAAAATTTTGGAGTAGTTATTGTAAAGGCTATTTGACAGGCAGTGATGTTACCAGTCACATAGAAGAGATTTCGGGGAGGGAGCCCAGAAGGGGAAGACAATAGAAAGTGATGATTTAGGAATAGTTTGAGAAAAAGATGCAGCCTATAAAGTTTAGAGCTAGCAAAGAGAAATAATTAAAAAAAAAAAAAAGATCACAGATATAATATTATGATTAGCTTTGGGTTAGAGGGACTGGGGTAGAAATTAAAAAGATTACAGAATTAGAGAAGTGTGTAGACAGTCTGAATGAATAGTTGCAAGTATTTGGTGGTAAGGGGGTCCAGAAGAGGAAGAAATGTTGTATACATGGTCTAAGTGTGTCAACAAAAACAAACTGTTCATACGTGCAGAATCCAAATGAGATTATCTTTGGCCATTGAGAGCAAAGAAATGGACCTTGTGTGACTTGAAAAGATTGTGGATAAAGCTGAGCTTGATGGCAACCAAGCAGAAATTTCAAAGTAAACCAAGGAGAAAAGCAAAAACAACAACAACAACAAAAGCTCAGAGGAACAGAGTTCATGCCAATTGATGGTGGAAGATCTCATTGTTGACAAAATGGTTTTGTGTTACACAGCACAGGGGAAGTGTTTGCTGTGAATATAGATGTGCAGGCCAGCAACAGCTGAAGAAGGATGAAATGAAATTTCTGAAATCTGTGAAGAGATAAAATGACTGGGGAGGATCGGTGACGTAAGATGAGAAGACAAGATAATGAAGCAAAAAGGGAGTTGAAAGTTAAGTAGTAGTATTAGTAGTAGTACTATTACAGCAGTACAGAAAAAAATGGAAAAAAAACATTCAGTGTAAATGCAAAAGCAAAATGTGGAAAATTAAGTGGCAAAAAGATATTTGGAAAGAATTGTAGTTATCAGTGATTCATGATAAATTATCAGCTATCAGATGACAATGGCAGGAACAAAGAATAATGGTTAAAAACAAACTAGGAGCTAATTGCTGGTATCTAATAATGTCAATCAATTGCTTAGAAAAGACAAGCAGTTGAAGTGAAATAACAGTTTCTTAATTGCAATGGATAAAAGGAGATGGTCTCTAGTGGCAAAGCAAAGCAGATGGAAAATGGGAGTAATAATGATAAACTGATAAAGCCTAGTTCTACTAAACTGTATCAGGTAAAGTGGCATAACAGGGAGAGGAATGACTATGCAAAGTAAATAAGATGAGTAGGTTAAATATCTGAATAAATATAGATGAAGTTACTAAAGCTGTAGTTTAAAAACAAAATCTGCATTGTCAAAATACTTCTAGTGGAGGTGCTGATCTACAATAAATTTAAATCTATAAATATTTAGTATTCATTTGTTATAGTCTTATATGAGAAGACTACAGATCAGTCTGAAAATTACTGTTTTCTGAGGAAGGACTGGAAAACAAAACACAGTCCTAAAATCCTTAGTCTTAGCTGTAAATGAAAATATTTGCAATGCTTGGGAACAACTATTACAGAGACAGCAGTGCTGACATATAAAATAAAATAAAATAAAATAAAATAAAATAAAATAAAATAAAATAAAATAAAAATAATAAATAAAATAAAAAACAAAATAAAACAAAATAACATAAAATAATATATATATAAACAACAACAAAAAAAAAGCAGTTTCTGGTGCTGAAGAAATAAATGTGCAAGAAATTAAAGCAAGATGAGACAAAAATGCTAGGAAGATGTAGATCCAAGTAAGCCTATTGTCATAAGGCATATTCTCACAGTAACAGTTTCTAGAGTTCTCTGCCTTTATTCAAATAAGCCATTTGGACATGAGCCATGGGATGATGTTAGCCTGTTGCAGTGATGTGTCTAATTCCAATCTATCTTCTGTCTACAGGCAACAGCGGAAGGAAACCTGTCAGCTGTGAGAATTCTTTGATTTCCACTGTGGCTAGCTCTAAACATGAGGAGAGAGAAAAAGTGGTTTGAACAAATAGAATAATTCTAGCTGGTGGATTTTCAAACTCTTACTTTAAGTTGCTGTATTTCCTCTTTACACTTCCTGCATTGCAACCTTTCATAAAATAGATTGTGTTTTCTTTTCAATATTTATCTTAAAGATCACTCACTGAAATTGGTGAAGAAGAAATAAGATGGTGATATAAAAACACTGAGAAAATGTTACTCAGACTAGGTGATATTTGCCACTTAATGGAATTTAGCTTAGGTATCTGATATTGGGTTACCTGGGGGAAAAAAATTATCTGATACCCTTAACTCCATGTTAACTCTTGTTAGTACCACATAGTAGAGCACAACTATATACCTTCATTGTGTCACAGCTGTCATAGTTTCTAAATAAGATCATGCCTGAATTTCTCCCTGACTGTGTTAAATATAGAGTTAGGGTCTAATATTCTTATCTTTCTGCTATCCTCTTCCCTTAAATGTTGTATAAATGTAAATGTGAATGTGAGTTTGTCCAACTGGTTCAATAAAATAACTGTAAAGAGGCTTAAACACTTTAAGTTACAAAATGTATAACATTCATCTTTTAAATTAAAGAAGGTAACAAAAGCATGATGTGTCAGCTTGTTTAAATTATTCTTATTGCCATTTGGAATATTTTTTCTGAATAACATATTACCACTTAAAGCAAGTGAGGATTAGGCTGCACCTTTATACCTTTATAAGGTATAAAAATATAAACATAAACTGAATGCTACAAAAACAGACTGTTCACTTTCTTGCCCTTAATGGTGGCTATGCTCTCAAAGAAGCAAATGTATGAACTTTGCAGGTGATTCTATCTACTGTGAAGAAAGATATCAAATAGTTAACAATAAAAAATCAAAGCAGTATCAATACAGAAACAGTTGCTCATAACTGTGATGTTAGCTTTATCAGACTGGTAAGAGCAATGCAGCTCACCTACAGAGGAAACAGACTTCAGACAGGGACTGACTTAGGAGTTTATAATGCAAACCAGACTTTCATAGATTTTACAAACTTCTGTTATCAGAGAAGTACATTTGTTATTATTATTATTATTATTATTATTATTATTATCTTTACTTCTGTATAAGTTCAGTATAGTTTGTGTGTGTCTAATTAAGCATTGCCAGAAGAAAATGTTCCACTGCACTCATTCTTCCCTATGGGACAGAGGTTGAAAAAGCAAACATATGGCACATGTTAATTACATTCCTTCAGACTTTATTCAGGAAGTACTTTAATAAGAAGACTATGAGAAAAAATTATGGAACAGAATACACTTAATAGAAGTATTAATATCCCTAAAGTATAGTTTATGCTTAAAATGTTAAAAATAAACCTTTTAAATTAGGAGACCCACTGCTATAAAAAGAAAATGTCATTTCAAACACAGATGATGAGTTAAAGAGATTGTATTATGAAAGAAATCTTGATAGAAAACATGTTTTTCCATTAATTCCTACCATATTGAAAGTACTCTGTGATGATCGCTTATCCTGTCTTCCCATGAATTTCTTTCTTTGATGTCAAAACAATCAAAATATGGACATTGGAATGAAAAGAAAGTATTTTAAAACACTGTTTTGAAAGCATATAGTGGATCATCATTTCTGTGAAGATAGAAAGAGCTTCAAGGACACTGCCTAGAATAGGCCTAAAAAAGGCACAGAGTGCAAGTTTGATATTTGGAAGTCAGCCAGACTTTTATTGGGAAAGGTGATGTTAAGATACTCCGGCCTTCTGAATTCCTAAACTGGTGCCCAAAAAAAAAAAAAAAAAAAAAACAACAACAACAACAAAAAAAACAGTATGGGTTAGACCAACTAACTAGGCTAGCTAGAAGCTTCAATTCTTTATAACAGTATACTAACACTCTCTGCCTTCCCTGCGCTTATCACATGGCAGAGATTTTTGATAATTACTAAATTAACACAAATTTTTTCTTTGGAAATAATATCCATTAGAATACTTTTTAATCATAAACTAAAAATATTACTACAGCTGTAGTGTCAAATCCCTGTATGATAGGCATGAGTTACAAATATTTCAACCTTGTTCCTCTTGAATCCCATAATAACTTATCTCAAGTATCTAGGGGCAAACCAGAGTCCCAAGAGAAGCAAAACATTCATTAAGTAACAAAGTTTCCATGAAATAAACTAACCAAACTTAATTAATATTTCATTCCACATCTTTGATTAGTGTGATTCTAAAAGTCCCATTACACTTCTTTAAAAAGTGCAATGTTTCCAAAATACAAAGTTAACAAAAGTTAACTTTGTTAACTTTTTTTTTTTTTTTTTTAAGACTGTTAACAAAGTTAACAGTCTTACATGGTAATTTTGTGCAAGTATCATCATGTTGTCATGAATTCCTTTTGACTACCTTCTCCAGTTTTCTATATGTGGCTCCATGAATGGAGAAAGGAAGATGTTTGCTTCCTATTTTGTTTTCTGAAAAGAATCTGACCCAGTTACAGATAGAAAGAAGTATGGAGAAAGCATTACTTCTATGCATAAATTCTAATCCTTTGGGAAATCCTTTCTTTTTAAGTAAAAGCCAAAAGCAGTGGAACAATTTTGAAATAGGAACAAGACAATTCTTGACAAAAAACACTGTGTGACAAAGCATGTTATTTTCTTCTACCATCTTCATTAAAATCATATTTTCTGCATACTTTTCAATAACTAGCAGAGAATTAAGTTAATATGAGGAACTCTCAGATATACTCCTGATTGCTGCTGCCACCTTCCAAAGTTCAGGTTTTATTAACAAATGTTAACACAAATCCAAAAGAAGAAACTAAAGGACATTTTAGACCTTGCTAAAATTAGGGCAAGAGAGTGATAGACTTGGAGCATGTAGGAGTACTTATCAGAGAATTTTTCAGAGTTTCCTGTTTTGGTATATAAAAATAGAGCTTGAAATGAAACGTTCCATGGTGAACCTATAGCCTCTTCTGAAAAAGGAGATATACTTAGTCTAATACACACTAATCATTAAACATTTTCCTCTCCAAGAGCCGAGGCACACATTATATGAAGGACAGCAGCACCAGGCTGATGGGGGGAAAAAAAATAATAAATCGCAAGTTTGGTGATAGTGTGGTCTGTTGTTGACATGGAAAAGTTGAAATGGAACACAAATAACAGCTTCTTGAATGAAAAGAGGTTTTGAAAGTCTGTGATCTACTACATTTTGTGTGTGTGTGTGTGTGTTTGTTTATTTGTTTGTTTGTGTTTTTGCTGTTGTTGTTGTAGTTCAAACTTTTCCAAAGCTACTTATGCCAGTGTCAGTGTCATAAGCCTATTCCTTTTCCTCTTGGCATTAGGCTGTTTGGGCCTAGGGTCAACACAGGGAACATAGCTGCCTGGCCTTGAGAAGCCTCAGGAGAGACCTGGACTGTTCCTCCTTCACTCAAGAGCTGCTTTTAAGCTCAGACTTTTGCCCTTGTTCTCTGCCTGAGATATGCTGCAGCCATGCCTCTGCCTTGCCATTTGTCTCAGGAAGCTAAGTCTGACTCTGTCCTGCTGACTGGTTCTTCTAGTCTGACCATGGGCCTGCCTCACTTGTCTGATGACCACTGAACTAAACCAGGCTAAACCAGGTTATCATCACCAGTCCTGCCCTGTTCGCCTTGTTCTGGTGCAGTGGGGATCCCCCTACCGCCACTCTTTCTGCCTGTCTTGCTGCTATGCTTGACTCCTGAGCTATACAGAGAAGCCCATCCTTGCTGCTCCCCGACAGACCACTGGCTTCTTCGTGGTCATCATGTCTTTGATCCATAACAGTTTTTTCATGGGCTCTTTCCCAAGGATATAATCACTGTATTGAATATTAGATACGAGGAATAATTTAGTAGACAGGGCACTGCATAGTCTAAGAGACTGAATCCAGAGTCCTAAACGAAATCATTTTTTATTCTCATGAACCTATTAAAGGACATGAAATATCCAAGAACAACAAGAAAGTTCAGAAGAGCATGGACACTGTGAATAGCATAGAACAGAGTAAAATTTAGATCTTATATTTATGTGTCTGCTTCTTGGTAAGTGTAACAACACAACCATTGTGCTGAAATGAAAAGCTAGAATAGTATTGCTAATGGCAGGGGAACATGTTTGGTCTCATCCGCTCTTGGGCTTGAACATCTCCCAGTGTAGTCTTGATGATAAGCACCAAGGAAGGTTCTCTTTCTTTTTCTTTCCTTTTTTTTTTTTTCTTTTTTTTTTTTTTTTCTTTCATTTTGGTAAAAGGTAAGGCATGTCACTGTGAATTTCCTTTTAATTCAGTCTTTCAGTAGGGCAGGAAGGAGTAAAATTCATTTTCTTTCTTTGGGCAGGGACACATAAAGCCTAATCACAGACTCCTCTAGGAAGAAGCCCTAATCCCAAAGGTATGGATGACATTAGGATTCTGTTTCTTTCTGTTCATTTGATTGAGGCTGCTCCAGTCTGTAGAAAGCAATTCAGATTTATGAAGACAAGGTCATCAGACAAATGATTAAATTACAGTAGAAATTGCCTCAGAATATTCTTACCAGGAATGATGAAATCCACAATCCCAATCCTACTGTAAAAATCGTAAATACATTGGGCCGTATTGTTGTTACAATGGGCACTTTGGGGAGAGTTGAATATGTGCAGGGCTTGTTTTCTGAGTTGAAAAATATAGACATTGATGTCAGTAGCTGGTGTGCTTAAGAAGTTTAGGTGCCTCAAGTGCTAGATAAGGTTAACTACAGGATGCTCCAAAGATTTACATCTTGAATGTTTAAACCATGGTTAGATACCATTTGAGGTATCAGAATCCTACTCTGGAGCTGGATCTATGTTATTGGTACTACTAAGCCAGTCAGTATCTTTCCCAAATACATCAGTGTATACAGTGTTATAGGGAATACATGTTGAGATACAGTTTCAGTTCTGCAGAAACTGTGGACTGAAGTCCCTGCCTGTCCCAGAAGCAAGGCGCTGCCAAACTGATTTCTAGTATCTTAAAGCTCTGAAAGATGGGCTGATTGCAATATCTGTAGACAAATATGCCTTTCTATTCGATCACCTGTGAGATCTGACTCCAACAACAAGTCAGAAAATGTTCCATCTCACTAAGACTTTTGATCCAGGAGTCTCTGAAAAAGAAGCAAATTGCTGTTTGACTGATTTCTTGCTGTCATAAAAGGGCTTTCAAGACTTTCAAAAAGACTTTCAAGACTTCCTGTTTCAGTGAGTTTACTGGGAGCTCCTGAAGGCTTTCTGAATGGAACTGGCATTCTGATGGGGACAGACATACTAAGTAATTTTGTTGCAAAGACTAAAAACTCTAAGGAAGTGAAATGAGCAGTCCTTTCTGACCCCTAGGAAGTTTACTTTCTGCCTCTCTGAGACTTGGCCATCAGTTTCCAGCTCTCTTCCTTAAACTGCAGAGCTTCTCACTCACCATAGCCTTCAAACCAGGAGCTTCTCTCCCTTCAAAATGCTTTTGCATCCCTTGGGAAATAATCACCTCCCGTTGCCTCCAGAATGGTCTATCTCATCCAGTCACTCTCCTTAAAGAAATGCTACTCAGAAATTGAGCAGAAATAAAACACTAATAGATGTTTTTCCTTTTGTCAGTCAATGGGTCAAGGTTGGAATAGAAAATAGTAAAGAAGGTATGGAAAAATGGGTGTAGAAGGAAATGTTTGAGATTTACCTGAGAAGCCAGAAATCCTCACCCCACAATTCTACAATTAACACACAAAGTTGTGGTGTTAGAACAAAGATTCTAACAAAATTGCTACTACATCTCTTGACAGTTGAAAATGAAGTACTTATATTTAAGAAGACAAGAAAAAAATATGAGTAAGACAACTACAGGACCATTAGTATAATTTCAACATGGTGAAAAAGGGTTAGAATAAATTTTGGAGAAAAGTATAACCTAAGTCATGAAAGTGAAGAGAAAATGGAGATATTTTGCTAAAGGTACAGTATACAAGATAATCTAACAGCTTCTTATCTTGCAATGACTATTTTTCTAGACTAAGAAAATCAGATTTAAATCAAAGGGAAATACTTGCACAAAACAAATGGGTAACCTTATTAAACTTAACCTGGAACCTAGATGAAGTTTTCTTTTGCTAACAGCCACAGCTCAGATAGGAATTTTTAACTTTAATTTAACTGTTTTTCCTGTAGTGGTTCTTAAATATATCTTACCTGGTTATTTCAATTAACAAACCCACCTGAGCAATCAGAATATGGAAATAACACAGAATTTCAGAAGCTCCTTTACAAATCACATTTTGAACTGTTCATACTTCAAAAATAATTTTTAAAAAAGTGTACAACTGAAAACTGTATTGGTAACTTACTATTATTGCTAAACTTTCTGAGAACTTTGAACATCCCCAATAAATAAGGAATCTGGTGGGCAAACAGAAGGATAATATCAGTAACTGAAAATATCATTTGGCAGAAAGTCACCTCAGCTTGTCAAAAGACATAAAATAAATATTTCTTTCTATAAATAAAGGCAAAATTGTTTCTGTACATTGCTGTAGTTTTTGTAGTGAGTAATTAAACTGCATGGATGAAATTTTATGTTAATTTAGAATATACAGGCCATGTGGTACCTCTGTGTATCTGAGGAATCTAAAGAGAGGTGGAAGAGGGAAAACTGTTTTTATGGTTTCCCTTGGTAATTATAACTTGTTTAGTTTCTAACTTCACCCTTAAAATTATAGAGCTCCATCTGTCAGTTAGTGCTAGGGTGCTAGGCACACTCATACCTCCTCAGATTTAGAAATCGCAAAGAAGAAAATGTAAAGTGATCAGGAATGTGTTTGAACAAACAGACAATATATATTAGGAAAACAACAATAACAAAACAAAAAATCAAAACCAGAACTAACAAAGAAACATACCTCTAGGTATGTAAAACCCACTAAAAGTAGATTGTTATCTGAATTAAGCTGTTAAATCACTTTTTATTAATTGCTTTTTTGCCTTCTTCAGCAGATACTAATGTGGCAGTGAAAACACTACCAGGTTATTTTGGAATTAATAGATATAAATATCTGTTCTTTATATTACAGACAAAAATCAGGCCTATCATTGTAGCGATCCTGAACATATTAAAATACCTGAATATTAAAATACCAGTTTTCCAAGATTACAGGACTACAAAATTATTTATGTGGAAGAGACATTATGAATTTAGAGAAAAAGACACTCAATGCTCTTTCTCACTTTAAATTGTAGAGTATATCACATTCAAGCCCTGAATAAGTATCAGAGGCCCGGTCTCTGTGCCTACATAACATACAAGCTGAGATGAAATCATCTGAGGAAGAAGAAATATCTCCACTGACATCAGCAGGCCCTGGGTCATGTTCAGATGCATCATTTCCTGTATGAGTAACGTTAAGGTAGAACCATATACTTCTGTTCACTATCAATAAGCGTGTCAGACAGCCCCTAGATGCACAGCATAATGCTAGCTACTGTGTCACAGAGCATAAAACATGTCTGAGCATCCAACAGTGTTTCTCAGCTTATATTGCTCCTCCTTGGGTGCTCTGCTATTAATATTTCACTGGAGGCTTGCAAATCTACCTCTCTGATAGTGTTGGACCATTCTAGATTTAGTATAAATATTTGGATTCTCAAATATCTTGTTACAAAGTGGCTAACAGCATCAAAATAGGACTTCTAAGCTATACCACCTATTGCTTGTACATTAGATTTCTAATAGATGGTACTGAAGGATGTTCTCCCCGATATTGTCAACAAACTATAATGTCATAGCACCAGGATCAAAAATAGGCCCTATTGATTTACAGAGAAGACTTACTTGGGACTAACATTGTGCATCACTACATCTTCACTAACATTAGCATTATACTGAGGAAAATTACCAGCATAGGTTCTGTATTATTAAACTGTTTATAAATTTAATATTAACTATATTTGACAAGCTAAGCAGATCTCGTCTCCACCATGCTCCTAGGGACAATTAAATTAAAAACTGCAGGGAAACATTCTGCAGATTTTAGCTCAGTGTTGCAAAATAAAGCACTGTGACAAAATAAGAAAAACACTCTTTTACCTTGGAGAGAGAAGTAAAAGATCTCAGCAAAGAGAAATCAATGTCCCCCCTTCAAACACATGTTAGTACATAGGTTTTGTTTATTTGTATTACAACTAACTACACATGTAAGATTCTCTGGCCATTTTATCCTGGTCTTCAGTTTTTCCAGAAGCATCTCTGCTGGGAGATGTAATTGGAGATAGATATGTGGAACTCGCTGTCAAAGGATGTTGGAGGTACTGGAGTTTTCCCTCGATTCCAAGGACAAGTTCACAGAGTAGAAATATATTTGGTATTGTTAATTGCAAAGAAGTTTCACCTGCCACTGGAAATCCTTTATCTTAAAATATCTATAAGCTAGGATCTTATTAGGGCTAATATGGTTTCTCTATTCCTACTTTTCTCTAAGCACTGTCCTGTGGAAATTGCTGAAGACAATATGTAGATCTTGATCTCTAAACACATTCTCACTAAACACATACAGTTGGTCAGTTACAATAAGTGTTTCCATCAGTGACAGATTGGTTATGGGAAATTTCTGACTCTCCTCTTCCACTCCTTCCTCCCAGTGAATATTGAAGAAGCCTGTTGTAGTAGAGGGAACTATGATATTTATATATATTATTTTTTTTCCAAATTGATATCCACTTCTGCTTTCAAGAAAAATGTAACAGACCTCCATCTAATCCACTAAGTGACCTACTATGATCCTAATATTCATGCTAGAATGCATTTATACCAAGGAGGTGGGAGGTTCATAAATAACACTATGAAGTATGTTGCCTTGCTGAGCTTACATGTTCTTGAAGTAGCATCTGACTCAAAGCTTATCTGATTCAAATGAGCATTTATTTCCTGTGTTGTCAGCCTTCTAACAGGCTATAAATCTTAGAGTTTGTGTATGTGTATATATGTGTGTGACTTATCCCTCAGGTAAAAATTAATCTAACAAATTAATTTAAATTAATGCAAAGAGAAGCACCTTGTTGAAAACAAGGTAGTCAGTCTGGGCGTCATTGTTGTCAATAGATTAAAAAAAAACAAACAAACAAACAAACAAACAAAAACTTCTAAAAATACCTTGTAGTTTAATGCTGTTTGTTCACTACTGTTTGTTTTGGGCTTGTTTGATACATTCAAAAAAGTATTTTGAACCTAGTAAGTATTATCCAAAAATGTAATGATATCATTATAGTTGTTATATGTGCATGCTCCAAGCCAGACATTTTACCACTGAATTTTCTATGTTTTCCTTTAATGACTTTTGTATTAGTCCAGAAAATGTATAATTTTCTTAATTATGCTTCCTTCCTCTAAAAGATACTGAGTAAGAAGGCTACTATTTAAAAAGAAGCAGTTTGAAATGAATACTAATGGTTATATAATCTGAAGTAAAGACATCATTTTGTACCCAAAGTCCCTGAGGAAAAACATGCAAATTCTATAAACTTATGACAAGTAATATCCTTAGGATGAGCTTCAGTATTCTCTACTAGGCACTAATATTGAACAACATGATAATATTTTCCATTCTATGATATCAAGCTTGATGAATAGTTGAGGTAGTTTGAATGTAAAGAGTCTCTCTTCTTCACAGATTGCTGACTTGCTCTTATGATTGTCTATGCCTGAGAACTGCTAAAAGGGCACAAAAGACTATTTAAAAGCCAAGTCTAATACACAAATCTTCAGGAGACATTGCCCAACAGAAAGCAGCTTGACATCTGACACGTTATTTGGACTGAAATATTGGTTATACTTATATATATTAAAATCAGGCTGCAATTACTTAGAAATTATGTAACAAACTGGTGCATACCAGCAAAGAAAACAGGAATAGAACTTTTATTTAGGCCTGTGACTAGAAAATGAGACCTTTACTTAGATTACTTTTTTTTGTTTTTTGATTCTTCATTTAACAAAATAACTGAAGTAAAAAATATCTGACACTATAGCCTTATATCCGTCTGGAGTCAGAATTAGTTTATAAAGTCTGCTTTGTTCTTTTTTAAAATAAACATTTTAAATATAAATTATAATACAGAACGCAAGCACTTCTGACACAACTTGAAAGATCTTTCTTCAGCAGTTTTCAGTTTTCATCCCAGTGTAACATAAAAGCAACAGCTTTGTATCTGAGAGACAAATATACACAAACAAGATCATGATAAATTAGGAAAATTGAGAAATATCTATTTTGCTTCTCATTACAGCATTAAAATCCAGACTGTTGATTTAGAATGTGAAAAGATTAAAAATTATTACCTAAACAGAGCCTATCGAAATAAGAGAAGACATCTGGGCCATTCTCATTTATTATTTGTTGAGCAGTTCTTTCCAACCTAACATATGAGGATACTGTCAAAGAGGATGATCCAAAATATGTCTTGTTTTTGTTCATCTTCCAGTAAAATAGATGTCATTTTTTTAAAATTTTTTCCCCCTTGTTTCACACTCATGCTTCTGATTAGATGTTAGCCTTGATATATGTATGTCATCTGGTTTACATACACTGTGATATACACGAAGAACTCTAACTCTAACTTACCATAGTTAGTCATAATGTAGAACACATCAGCTTGAAATAGCTTCCATTTGTCAATGTGCATTTTTGATCAGTTAAAGCATTTAGGAATGGTAACCAGAAATACCGATTCCATTCCTTCGGAACAATAACTTCCGTTGTCTATGCAATGCTTTGGCTAATATTTTATGCATTCTGTATTTTGAAAGTGCCATACTATCATTACATTTTCCTTTTTTGTTTCTGTACGAACTAACATATTTCTTCCATTTTGAATTCTTCTTTTAGTTCTTATTTCTTCATTCTAATTCTATATTCTAAATTTGTTACTCCCCAGGATGCAAAAATGCTATCTAAAAGTCTACACAGATCTGAAAAGTTAGGGAATAAGCCAGAAAAAAATATGAAATGTTTCTTTTGCATTTTAGTAACACACAAAAATATAAGCTACGAAAATTTGTCTGTAATTTACAAGTGGCAGTTCAAGCTGTTAAGCCTCCTTTTTGTCACAGAATTTTATTTTTTCTCTGTCTTCCCTGCTGATTTTTTTTTTTATAGTGAAATCTTACAAGACCAAAGGAGCTGCAGTTTGTCACCTGGGATACAGTGCTTTAGTCACTAAAACCTGTTGCAAAAGTCAAGCTGAATTCGGGCATCTACAGCTCAATATGTTAATGATAGTCTTAAAATATACGTTGTTTGGCTATTATAGACGGTGAAAATGGAGGAAGGGAACATGTTTGTCAAAAGGATGTCTCCAAAGCATGTGAAAGAAATGTCACTCAGAACATGCACATTCACCACCTCTAGTATTTTTTTTTCATTCTGATTATCAAATAATGCTCTAGTCAGCAATGAACCCGTTTTAGTATCAGACATTGAGCATGTGAGGATGAAAGCAAGAAAAAATGCAGCACCTTACTCCAGGGTAAGCAACTAAAGTCACTTCCAGAAGAACTGGAAGATACAGAATGAGAAAGACTGAATGAGCATTAGGTGGCTGCAAATCAGATCAGCCTGGAGTTTTAGTCTGTGATGTTATTAGAGATAAATGTTTCATTAATCAGTAACTGCTCAAGAAGAGTGGAGTCATCAATGGAATGTCATAAAGGTGATGACTTCATCTCTCCAAAGTGTTTTAGCAAGGATTCGTTTCAATTTGTTGCTATCAAAATGGTGATATAAGTCAACAGCATTTTTCCACTTTTGCTAGTGCTTCAGAAGGTAGATGTAAATCAAATGCATCTCTTCAATATATTTAGAAAGTCATGGCTCTTCATCCTCTACTTCTCCTGAAATGTCTCCCTGTTATATGTCTGCATGTACCTACTTCTGTGTGAGGAAAAGGGGAAGGAGAATCTCAAAATCTGGGCCAATCTTCCTTTAATTTTCAAAATCTCCAAAGTTTTGATGTGTCTGGATCACATTCTTGTTTTGATTCATGACCCCATGTAGGTGGAAAGGTGCAGCTGCTCTGAATTCCAGTCATATTTCTTGCTTAAATATAGACGGTCTAAACTGAATGGTTTTCAAATCAGGTCAATTTTTAACTGGTGAATTTCAACAGTTGTGGAAATGAACCATCTTCAAGACAATAAGAGAAAGATGACATGGAGGACCCAAGGCTGCCTTGTAGCAAGTGCCAAAATGGGATGGGAATAGATGAATATCAATAAATACCCATCATAGAGCACTGTCCAGAGAAAAAGAGAATTGCTCTCTGATGAAGGGCTGGGAGTAGCCTGAAGACAAGTAGAAAGATATACAACTGAGATATGAAATGTAGAGATTCCATTACCTATTTTAAGGTTTTGAAACTCTGCACAGGCTGATGAATTTCTCTGCAAGACAGTGCATGCCATGGGAAAGTAAGGTGCAGTTTACAGATTAGTGGGTTGTTCAGGTTGAGGAAAGAGAAAAGAATCTCCTGGCTCATACATTCCCTTCTTTTTCCATGTGAGTCCCTTTTACTCATACAAAACAAAACAATAGCAACAGCAACAAGAACAAAACCAAGCCCTTCCTTGCTACCACAAATCAGCCCAGGTATTTGTATACAAGCAATAAGGAATTTTTTATTTTCTGTTTCAAGGAATGTGCAGTTATTTTCTGCAGGTGTCAGAAGAAAAAAAAAAATCTTTTTCCTCTCGTATTTTTCCATAGTTTCCTCTGAAAATCAGACATTCACCTGTGTGATACTGATGCATCTTCTCAGCCACAGAACCCCCAGAATTTGTTGTGAATTAGTCATGCCACTTGATTGTTCAGGCCTGGCTTCTTCAACTATCTGTGATACAGAATTATGTTTACAGAAACCTTGGCTAAGATAATGTGAATCTTGGCTGCGGGACAACAGTCTCTCATTACAAGGTGATCAGCAGCAATGCCAGGTGTTCCAGCCTCCCAGTGCTCAGTAATCTTGTACAACATGAGTATTTGTGGGGTTAAGCTATGGCTGCCCCCACCTGATATAACATTCAGTGTACATGCAAGTTAACAACTGTTGTCTAAGCATTCTTCTTCACTTACTAGGCACACCTGAAGGATAAAGAAGATCACTGCACATACTGAACTGCTAAAATGTGGGAAAGGACAGAGGTTCCATTCTTAGCTGACAAAGACATGTGTCCTGAGTCTTTTAGGGTATTGGAGACACTGTCATATCACTAATCACTTGCATATACTAGTGGTGCTTGGAAACCATTGCTGCAGAGAGTTCATGCTACAGCTCCAGGAGAGGCAATAAATGTTATATTGGCGGATATTCTGTCCACCATATGAGCTGTCACTTCCAGTTAATAAATCTAGTCTGTAATTCGAATGATTTATAGGGGGCAGGGGTGTGAATGCTAGTCTTCTCAAAGTTGTTTGAAGTTGATTACCAGTGAATTCCTGTGGTTTCAATAGCAACTGCTGTTTTGTATGGATACATGGACATTTCAAAATATTTTCATTGTGAAATGCAAGTCCCTTAGGTCTTAAAAATAACTTTTTATGAGGTTTAAAATAGACTAACCACTATGTCTGTTGTTTACTCCTGGAATCACAAAATAAAAGAAAACTGAAAGTAACATAGTTCCTTACCTCTGATTTTACTAATTATAATATTAATTAACAGGAGTAGCTCAGATGTTTAAGAGTATCTTAAGTCAAAGTAGTACTTGCACAGGAAAAATGGCAGTAAAAATTATTGCAGAAAAACACAGCATGAGAGTTTATATTAATATAAGTGACTCTTTGATCTGTCAAAAGATTTTTGATCATTGTATGAGGATGTTTAAAGAATATGGGAGCTCAGTGATTCACTAAACAAATGAAAAACAAAACTAAACATGGAAATTCTTGTATATAAGTTCAGTAGTAGAAGATAGGCATAAATTAGAATGGCTCTAAAGGGTACCAGAGGTATAAAGCCACTTCTCATCTACCTAGGATGAAAATAATATACAGGTGAAGCTGTAGCCTCAAGTTTAGATCTCACCTCAAATTGCTTAGGTAAAAGGACTGGCAGGTGTCTGGAGATTTTCCTTGGCATCTCTATAGCTAGAGATTTATTTTTCTGAAAAGGGGAAATGGAAGAGAGAAGACAATGGGGAGGAAGGGAAGGAAGAAAAGTAGAGCAAGAAAAGGAGAGGGGACAAAAATGGTTAATACAAAGATGGTGAAGAGTCTACAGAACAAGTCTTATGAGGAGCAGCTGAGGGAGCTGGGGTCATTAACCTTGGAGAAAAGAAGTCTCAGGGAGACATTATTGTACTTTGTTATCGTTACCTTAAAGGTGGTTGTAGCAAGGTGGGGATTAGGCTCTTCTCCCATGCACCAACATATAAGATGAGGGGAAATGGCCTCCAGTTGCACCAGGGGAGGTTTAGGTTGGATATTAGAAATTTCTTTACTGAAAGAGTTGTGCGGCATTGGAATAGGCTGCCCAGGGAGGTGGTTGAGTCACTATCCCCACAGGTCCTCAAGAAATGTGCAGGTGTAGAACTTAGTAGCATGGTGTAGTGGTGGACTTGTCAGTACTATGTTTAAGAGGTTGAACTAGATGATCTCAGAGGTCTTTTCCAACCTGAATTCTATGATTCTATGATTCTATAAAACATGATGAGCCACTCCAAGATGTAATTTCTGCTTAATAAACCAGTTTACACAACTTGTTTCAATCAAGACATTCTAATGGTCAGATATGTTTTCATTGTCTTTTTGTCTTTTACTTTTTCTAGTGAAAGCCCATTATCCACTAAGTTTACTTGAATCCATTTTGTTTGGCTTATTTGAAAAAAGCTCACTATGGAGTCATAATGATATGACTAATCAAAGTATACTAGCACAATGGAAAGATCATTCTATTGTATTTTTGTCTTCAAAAATTTTATACTAAGTTTTTTCTTTCTCCTTAGATTATCTTTACTAAGCTATTTTATTCTAAATTTGACATAAGGACCAATAAATTGAGTAACACTTGATGGTTGTTCTCCATTTCCTCCTTGTCCAGCTCTCTGCTCTATTACAGAAACTGTAAGGTCCTAGTCCAGACAGGCTGTAGATGAATGTCCCATTCATTTCAGCTTTGGCGTGCTGAATGGAGAAGTGGGGACAGAATCTTTGTTTTTCCCACTGTTCTGTGAACATGAGAAGACTAGATAAATTGCAAAGCCAGGCTACCTAGTCTGCTTATCTAGTGCTAGATTAGAAAATAGAAACATATAGTATCTAAGTTATTTTACTGCCTGAACTAATGTTTTGGTGTATATTGTTGTTCCACACTTAAACTAAAATAAAGTTTGATTTATTTGAAACATGTCCAAAGTGAAAGTGTCAATATAGCTGTCTCTATAGAACACTGACACACCTTGCTGTATTCCCTGATGGAAATGCAAGCACAAGGGAAGGTCATGGCCTAGCACTGCATAGAGCAAGACATACAGTTCACATCTCAAGGAAAAATAAATTGGAATTATTGTGATTCAGTACTCATTCTGGATTTAAATATACCAGAATCTGTTTTTGTCTCTCAGTGTGTCTGATGTCAAAATTTGCTGTTAGGTGGGACGAAATGTCATGATAATCTGTGTACTTGAGTGCAACACTCTCCCTTTGATCAGTTTGCTATTATTCCCATGGAGCTAAGCTTAGAGGTATTCAGCACTGTCTCCCATAACACTATCTTTCCAGAACACAACTCAGAAGTTAACTAGCTGAAAGATAAGCTGTATTTTAGGTGAGTCACGTAATCTTTTCTATTGCAGTATAATGACAAGAATTCTTCAGACTCTCCAGAAAGACCTGTGAACTAGATTTGACTAGGAAGAATCATGGCCTTCAGCAAATTCCCAGACCTGAGATAAGAACATATATATACATAAAATTTCATCTGCTGACTGAGAAATTAAGGAACTAGTAATCAATTGTCCTTATTGATCAGCTTCAGTGACAGATTTCAAAGAACAAATGGATTTAAATTACTAGTTGTCTTATTCAGCTCAGTCCTAAAATATACTAAAATACAGTATGGGTTATAAGCCTGCTGTCTACAGTAGAAAAAGCAAAAGCTCCAATACAATGTGCATGAGTCATATCCAAACTTTAAATACCAGTTCCTGTGATTTTTTTCATCTGGGATTCACATCTTTTAAATACATCAGCGTACCTCAGACAGACATTATTTGCAAAGATACAGTTAATCTGAATAAGCTTTACAGCTCTGATGTCAGCTGGCAAGACCACAGCAAAACTGGCCAATCTGACTGGGAGCTGATCAGCCAGCAGACATTGTTAGAAATGGAAACTATATCACTGGAAAATAATTGACAGACTAATAAGCATGCTTTCCATTAAGAGCACCTTGTAAAGCAACAGGTATAATTCTAAGTCTGGAAAAGAGAGCAGTCTTTAGTGGGCAGGCTTGCGTATCTTCCAAGGACTTTAGCCTTTACAAAATGCCACAGTATTGGAAAGACACTGTTCCAATGAGGTCCCAAGATAATTTTAATTCTTGAAAGACACAACAAATTAAGTGTTCAGAAAGAAACATGACAGAGGAAAGAGTAAGACTATATCCTTGAGGGCTGGAAATGGTGGGTATAAAATAAGCAGTCTCAACTCTCTACTCTGTCTTAGCAGAGACTATCAAAGGAGGAATTAGATTATTTTCCCTCTATACGTGGCAAATTTACAGTTAAGATAATTCCTCTTCTTCACAGCTGGCATCAAATCATACTATTCAAATGTACTGCAGGGATTTGTAGTCACATCTGAAGAGACTTTCCAAAGCAAAAATTCACGTTTACATATTACCATCATGAGTATATTCCACAGAATGAAATAAAATACCTGTCACAGGTTTGCAATTCACATGAATGTCTTTTCCTCTTTCAGCTTCTTCTGCAGTCAGCTTTACTGTCAGTGTACTGGTTTAGAGATTATTGTTATTTTCCAGCAGTCACACAGGAAATATTACACCCTTTCTGTATCAAAGGTGGGATCCCTTTTTCACATGTAGCAGTGCAAGGGCAAGAACAACTACTGTGCATCTGACTGATAAATGTGGTTCACAAGTTCTACAACCCTTCCTCTACAATAAAATGAATTTTTGCCCTTAAGTAGTGCCTGCTTCTGCAACATTTGAAAGCATCTACAATTTGGTACACTGGATTTTCTACATTGGCTGGCAAATTAAAGAGGTGTTTATATTTCGGGTCAAAGTAAAGTTGTGTAATAATCTCATATATAGTCATCTCTTATAGTCTTTCAATTCAGATTTGGGCTCTCCATCATGCATACTCAGTAGGACACATCTCTTCACATCTTTCTTAGGAAATATTTTAACTGGCTGGTATTGACTAGACAGCTTTCTTTTCTCTGACTGGTAGCTGATCTTTATAAGCTTAAGGGCTTCACTTACCCTGAAGCTGCTCAGTTCAACTTCTATTGACATTTTCTGATATTTTCAAATGGAAATCTGCACCTCTACCTACAAGAGACCTGCAAAATTTGTTATAAGCAGGAGAATTTTCAGAATGCAAAATTTTAGCATGGGCACATGCATTACATTTGAGATGAAATTGTGACTGAATGTGAAACTGAATGAACTACAAATTGCATAGATATTTTTTGTGTTTTCTACCTCCTTTCCTCACTGATTATTTTTGGAATTCATTTTTTTTCCTTATATTTTCATGCTTTTCAACCTATTCAGTTCCATGTGTGAACAGCACCTTCGTATGTGTTCTCAACTTCATCCTATGGCACACAAGATTTCCTCCAGCATTTTTGGAAACAAACCTGTCATTCTAGAAATTCCTTTAGCAATGCCTATTTTTCTTGTAAATATGAAGCTCTTAAATGAAAAGACAGGTCCTCAGCCTAGTCCTTCAATCTTGAACTATGATCTAAATCTCATCCGTTTCTTGTATTGAAGCCTTATACTATCTAGGCGATGCTGGAGCAGCTTGATTGTCAGATGCACAGGTCCTAGATTGCAAAGAGATAATTCTAATAGTTGTTTCAGAAGGGCTGGAAGTTCAGATATTTCAAAACATCTGAAAAAAAAAAAAAAAAAAAAAGGACTTTGGATTGGGTGATTCTATTTCAATTAGTATGTTCTCCTAACAGCAATACAAGAGGACTGTTCTAGGGTAAGGTAGAACAGAAGACAGTGTAGTGTTAAAATGTTAGACCTATAACAGCTATTTGACAGATTTCGAATTACCTGTTGATATGGCTGGTTATCTGTACACTGAGATCCTACCACAAGTTTAAATGAGACATTTTTTTTTACTATTTCTTTCTTTTTGGCACAAGGCAATAGGTAATGTGAGGTATAATGAGAATCAAGACACAATGAACAAATAAAATCAGGCAATCATTGATTCTGACAATGAATGTAAAACTGCCTTTACAATTCATCTCTACCATAGTGGCTGAACTATGTGAATTTCCAACCCCCTTAGTCATTCTGCTTTACCTAGTTTGAAACATTATCTCTTACTGTTTCCTAATGCAGACACTTTTGTGCCAAAAAAAAAAAAAAGTATATTTTTACTGTTTTCATATTTGAAGGCAAATGTCCAAAGATTAAATCTGTATTTGAATCCTCAGCAATAAAAACTATGACTGAGATTTTAATTTAACTTGCTATTTTGTTGATTCATCAGGCTTCCTGTGGTCTTAAAGTGAGATTTTCTCTTTTTATTTGTAGGATGATGATTTGTTGTCTTATTTATTTATTTTAACTAGCCCATGGAATAGATTTATTTCTTGCAGTAGATCAGTAGATTTTGGTGAGGATATTAAGTTGCTGAATTGTCATGGTAACAAGTAGTGGCTGATGGAACAGGGAGGCAGGCTTATATAATGCCTGCTATCAATATATACAAATGCATTAGATTTCGAACATTTTTGGTTCCTTTCATGGAATAATACTGGGTAGTATTTTATGGTATATGGCAAATTTATACTCTTAGGGTCATAATGGGTGATAAATTTCAGAAGAATAAGTGTTTTATTTTTATATGTTGAGAACAATGTAATTGTACAACTAGATGCAGCAGACTTCTCTGCCTGACATTGCATTCAAGCGTGCAACTTTCTGTGAAGGAGGCAATAACTTTCATGATCTCTAACTGGTGATAGAATCATGCATTAGAATCACTCCTTTTCCAGTCATTGATATGTCAGCTCATATTTGATAATCCAAGCAAGAATTTGCATGCATGTTCTGAGAAACCATAGTGTTTCATGTCATACATGTTCAGCATGTCTGTGGGTCAATCCCATACACATGCATGGAAAATGTAAGGGTTGACATTCTAAGCAGAAGAATTGCCCCAACTCTAACCCAATTCCTAAGTTATATTGTAAGTACTTTTTTTTTTCTTTTTTCTTTTTAATGGTTTTAACATGCGGGCCAGCTCAGAAAACTGGAGCTTAAAAGAATGAAGCTCTGAAGCTTTGTTAGAAATCCTCTTGAAACAATCTTGAAATACGGAACACTTCAGCTGGTCCTAGCACTACTTTTGCAGTTATTCATCCAAAACACTCATCAGGCACAAGAAAAGATTCTTGCATTCTTGCATTGATCTGGAAAGTAAATATTCAAAACAAAACAAAACAAAAAAACAAACAAAAACTATTTAATCATTCCTTAGAAAGCGATAAAGGCAAATCATGTTTGTTATTTGTTCAAGGTAGAGAGGAGACAAAATAATTAAAAAGTAAGCTAGAGCACTTTATGTAGAAGCTGTGAACAAGAAAATTTTGTGCAGCATATATAAGAGAATGTACATGGCTTTATCTTTCTGTGTTTACACCCTTGGCTTGCTCTCAGAGGCATATCTGCTAGGCACATCTCTGCCCAAAATCTTTGCTATGATGCTCCGACAGCTCTGAGATCCCACATTGCCCTTACTAACTTGTAGGTAAAGCACAGTCTTGCATTTAACTGTTGAACTGTCAGTCCTGGAAGTATTCCTGCAAAAACACCCTTACTTCAGCCCTTATCTAGTGAGAAAATGTTGGAGGATAAGTGAGAGTATTAAAATGTAGGAATTCTCCTTACTATCTTGTAGTGTCTAAGTAAACAGAACACTGTGTTTTCAGAAAGGTGTCACACTGCTAACTGATACTGATTTCTACTGCCAAGGGACTGACTATTTCTTCATAAGTAGCACTTTTCTGTTACAAGCAGTTGTAGATGGCTATTGATGTACTAGATAAGACTAAATGATGCTGAAAAGTGAATCCTGTAATTTTGTGTTTACTTGCAATTTTTTTCTGCCATCCTTTGCCAAATTTGATATCTAAGAAGTCAATAGTAAAATATCTCAGGTTGGAAATTTGGAGAAATTTCTTCTCAGAGCGTGGTTAGGCATTGCCCAGGATTGCCCAAGGAGGTGGTGGAGTCACCGCCCCCTGGTGTGTTTAAGAAAGGGTTATATGTGGTACTTAGGGACCATGGTTGAGCGGGTGATGTTGGTGTTAGGGGGGTGGTTGGACCAGATATCTTGGAGGTCTTTTCCAACCTTAATGATTCTATGATTCTACAATCTTCTACAAGCTACATGTGATTCTTGTTGCATAGCTCCTGTGGGAGGAAACTTCCACTGAAATTTATTTTAATTATAAACTTTACTATGAAAGCTCAGGAGAATAATACAACTGACATAAAAGATATGACATAAAAATGCGAAGAAAGCTATTTTTGTTGTTGTTTGTTTTTGAAAGAATAACCTGTTCTTAGAAGGGATGCTGACCTTTTAATTGCACACAGCAGAATGGGAACCAAAACAGTTTAGAGACCCCAGGCATCACTGCAATAAAACAGACAAAAACAAAACAGAAATCTGAGGGCAAGTATTGTCTCTCATCCTCAGAAATGATCATGTGCACATACTCTTTTCCAATTCCATGTATTATTTCAGAAAGAGCCTTTTTGTATTGCCATTTGACCAGAATTTCATTTTGGCTGGAAGTCACAGTTCCTGCACATTTATACATGAACTCTATAGTACTGACATGGAAAACCTAGGATTCCTTATTGGACCCTGTTGCAACAATCTGTATTCAGTTAATAACTCTCCCGTTAGTCTTATGGTTACACATTGATAGCATGTGCATAGATCAACTCTATTGGACACTCACAGTAGAAACGGATCTCAAACATTCTATTACACATGCTCTTCAGGGAGCAATTACCCATATTTTTGCTTATGCAAACCAAAGCAGAACCCAAACCTAGGCAGCATTACCTTGATTATCTGGCAAAATTCGTATCTAATCTTTTCTGTTTGTTTCCACATTATGTCTTCTGTTACCCTTAACCCATCCTTACTTATATTCTCATTCACCAGTTATAACTTCTCTTTAATATCATAAACTGGTTTTGAACAAGGGGTTCTCATATATTGCTTGTTTCTAAACTAGAACAGTGCAGACCAATATATCTGAGGTATTTATGTACAAGTATAAGCCATCTTTATAATAATAATGAAGCTTTTGTTATTCCTCCTTCTCCAAAACTAACTTTCAAAACTGGGACTTAATAGTATGTTGCTTGGAGGGTAATGTTAGCCTTTAGATCAGCATGGGCACATTTTAGTACTTCATCAGTAGAAGTGCTCAGGACCATTTAGCAATGAACAATTTGTGATTTGTTGTTTGTTCGGTATTATTAGCAAGCAGCAAGATGTTTATCAATAAAAGACCACTATGTTAAATGTTGAAAGCCTCATAAATAAGTTAAAAAGAATTCAACTTTGATCTTTATTGGATCCAATTCCTACTTCATTAATTGCTAATTGTTTAGACAATAAAAAATCAGTTTGAATAACAAGGAGTGAGTTACAGCATCTACTCAAAAGTCTGTTCAAATAAGCATGAAAAAACATAAGTAACTCACCATAAAAATTAAAGCAAAAATGCATTCAAAATCCATTGGTATAAGTATTAAACTAGAACTGTTTTTCTTCATGCCCAGTTATATTATATTATAGAGAAAATGCTTACAACAGGAAAAAGGTATATCTTCTAATAGCAGAGTAAAACATATTGTGATGATCAACCTTGCAGTTTTGGATATTTCAGCTAATTTTCTACTACTACAATAATAAATATTCTGTTGTGTGGTCAGAAAGAGAAAAAGATAGAAGTTAAGCAGGTTTGCATCATCCAGAATTTTTTGCTGGTATTTTTATTTTCTGCTGTCAAAAGCAGTTCATGAAACTAAAAATGTATAGTCTGCTTCTTTTTGTGAAAAGAATTATTAAATGTTATTATTATTAAACTATTTAAATGTGCAAATTTGTGCCACATTTGTAGTAAGAATTTACACAGCAACAACTTCAGCACATCTAATATTATGTTCACATAATACTTTCCTTATACACTAACCTAAACTTCTATGGAATAGTTGTTTTGAATTCCAGAAAGGAGGTGGGAGGTGCCTTTTCAAATTCAACTGAAGGATTCTTGATACTGCACTGTCCAACACAGATAGTGACTCAAAAGCTTGGTGAGATGATAAACCGTCATTGGAGTCATCATTCCAATTTGATGCTGGAAGTAAAACCCTGTTCCGAGTATGACAAGACTTCTGGTCCTGTGCAGTGTGAAAGCTTTCATGGTTAATTCAGGATGAGTAATTTCTGTCTTCTGCTCTCTTTGACTCTGACTTCAATTTGTTTTCTTAAAGAAAAATAATAAATCTCACCTAGATCCAAACGTGTTCCAAATGTCAATATATGTGTGGTAGTTTAAGGCTCCTTTTTTTTAATGTATCTCACGAGAGAGTACAAATTTTTGATGGAACTTGTTTAGAGAGCCAATGAAATTCAGTAGAAATGTTGTCCCTCACAACCATTCATCTCAGCTCTCATTTTCTTTCTACAACAAAAGCCATGTCTTCAGCAGAGTGAATAACAGCCTATGACTCACTTATTTTAATGTCTTTGGCATTTGACTCATATTTTCAAATTGCCAGACTTTTAGTCTCATGAATAAGCTGTTGCAGAAGCATGTGGAGGCCCAGAAGAAAGTTTCTAAAACTGGGGGTTTCTTTTCTTTCCACTTTAGATCTTCCGTATACATAATTACTATCTCCAGTAAAGCATTATTTTCCTGCTCAGCTGTCAGGTTACATTCAGTACAGATCCCTCATTTCTTATCTCAGTATCTTTCCTGGGCACAGCTTGTAGTCACAAATTGGAAAATGCAAAATAACAGGCATTGTTTGTCTTCAGAAAGTATTCGTTATTCCTTTTTCCTCTTCATTTAACAATGTCTCTTCATTTTACAATGTTATTGGGTTTCGAAGTATGCCCCGTGGGCAGATTTCAATACACATCTCTAAGCTTATATATGAAAATAGATGTTTAAAAGAAAGTAACTTACTTATTCTTCTGGGGTCATATAGTCCAAGATCCAACTAGAAGGCAGACCATCTTCAACACAACCAGGTTATCTGTGGCTTCGTCTACCAAAATCTTTTAAAAACCTCCAGGACCTGGACTTCAAAGAGCAGTCAGCACATAGTGTACTTGTCTGCTGCCAGTTACATCTGTCATCTGGTTATTTTTTGAAGGAATTATCCAAAAAGTGTTTTTTCCATGATAATCTCATTCTTAACACACCATCATCTACGATAGAGAGGGGAAAAAAGGAAAAAAAAAAAAAAAAGCCATAATATCTGTAAGGAATACATGCAACTGAAGGAGTACAGAAGGCTAGAAATGTTTTAGGATCCAGTTTTACTTTCTTTTCCTCTTCTAAATCCTCTTTTCATCTCATTTCAGTCAGGTAGATCAGGCATTTGTAGCAGTAGTGCTACAAACACCGTTGTACTAATTAAATGACATGCAACAATTTCAGCACATATTTGCTTGTTTTTCAGTCAAGAATAATAACTTCTTATTGTTTTTTGTTGTTTTTGTTTTTGTTTTTCCATTACTGTTGTAGAACATGAGCAGAGTCCTACTCAGATTGGTTACAGAAAAAGAGAAAAGGATTTATTTCAATATACTTTTTAAAGAGACATTATCATCTTTACAGTCCAATATATGATAAAGTTGGGGGAGAGAAAGAATACGAGACAAAAAGGAGATCCACATCTGAAAGTGGTAATCTTAGGTTTCCAGTTAGAGTTGGGATGTTCAGTACAGAGGATGGGAAATAAACATTTTTTGTTGTTGTTGTTCTTTTTTTCAGTGGTCAGTGCAGGATTTGCAAGAAAAGGGAATAAAAAAAAAGCCCCAGTTAATTTGGAAGTACCCATGCCAGACTGTCAAGAACCATCCCATGTAGTACTTATTTACAGCATGAATCTCTTTAATTCTGGCTTTCTCTGTAAAGAAATGCTGGATGAATTCAAACACTGCACAGCAAGTTAGCAAGCAGTTCTGAATTAATAGCTTATTTGCAAGTGTCAAACTGCAAACAGTGTAGACATCATCCTTAGGATTGATCATGATTAGATAGTATATTTCTAAAGCAAGGTTAATCTGTGTATGGTAGCTACTAAGTGTTAAATAGTATTCTAAGCACATGCTAATAAAAATGCATGAAATCATATGCTTTAAAATAGCACTGATTTTCCTAGGCCTAGGGAAGGCTAACATGTATAAAAGTTTCACATTTGGGTCCTACCCAGGATTTTTCCTGCCAACTAAAACACCACTAGTTTGGCGTTTTGAACTCCATAGACTTAAATATGCCCTCAGAGGAAAATATGCACCCAGCTCTCTTTCAAAATTATGACTGAAATATTTCATAGGAGATTTCTACAATTAAGACAACATCCTATTGACACTCTTCACAACAACTGAAATGTTTTCTACTGGCAAACCTCCAACCCAGACAATACAGCCTATCTCTGCATTTTCAGTGGGATATACATTCTTCACTTGCTTTCATAAGGATTGTTGTCTATTATAGATGTTTACCAGCTATTTTTCTTCATGAAAAACTTAATTTCAACAAAGAATAAGGTTATTGGGTGAAGTATCCTAGAAATGTTTTAAGGATCATAAGGTCCTGAGAAATGGTAGATGCTGATCTATGGTCCCTTTAAGACAGCTGAAGAACCACCACAAAGCCTAGGAGATACTACTTTACCAACTGCCTGCATTGTTAGTGTTAGTGCCCCTTAATAAGGTAGATCCTGTCAGTGTCTCTAAGAAAGTGTCTGTCTCATCTTATCTTGCTGACTACGGCATTGATAAGAAATATCAAGCTCTAAGGAATATGAGCTTTCTTTATATTCATCTTATCTCACATTCACTGCCAGTGAATATTGCATCAGTGAAGGATAAGTACTTTAGATTCAAAGGTGAATAGATCCCTTTAAGCTCCTCATTGCCCTGAGGGAATTAGCTTGTTTTACAACTTGCATCAGTAAGTGACCTCATATTATCAAGTGTTGCTTGTCTTATATAAATTTAAGTCCTTGAACAAGTAAACCTTTTCATTGCTCGTGTTGGGGAAAGTGGTGGGAAATTCTTTCAATTCAGTGATTCAGTGCAAAGATTACTTCCAAAACATTGGAAACTATGGAACATACTCCTAGAGCTTTTTGGTTGTTTGCAAGGATATCAGCTCTCGCAGGCTGTAGAGTTCATTTAGGGAAACCTCATCATCATTGGTCATGTACATGTCCAACCTCCTAAGCAGAAGAAAAAACCTTAATATGTTATAGCTTAGAGTTGTTTGATATATAAGCAGAGTATTCCACTTCTGTACCCAGAGTCTGCATATCCCACTGTTGACATCATGTGCTATATCAGTAAATGCTGATGTGTAAAGTTCCCATTTTCTGCCAAGACACATTTGCTAGATGGGACTGATATAGAGAAAATCAAATCCACTTATTTGCATGGTTCTCGTGATACCTATTCACTAGCAAATATCATCATCATGATGATCTCTCTGTTTTGAAGAAAATATGACATAAAATATTTACTTTTCACAACAACAACAAGTGTCAGTAAATCAGTAATTAGGTCTTCTCTGACTACAATTTTTGGTGTGTCTGGAAGGCTTGCTGTCATTTTTTCAGATTCTATTGTTACCAAAGGTCCTACCAAGATAAGATAGAAGAAGGCTATATTTAATTCACTGTGCCAGTCTATGAAAACAATTTCAGTACCATAAGTCCTACAGCTCTTCTTTAGGTTCTCTGAAAGCCCTAGTATTTTTCCTAGTTTAGTTGATACAGAAGTCAGATCATCTGATTTGAGGCCCAAAGGACTACAATCCACAGTACAGAAGTTAAGAAATTTTTTGTCTGCCAGATTTTATTTTTTTCTTCTCCATTGAGAGACAACCTCGCAAAGAATCTACTGTGTACTTCCTTGGCTAAAGAGACAAAGTGCAGCGTCCATTTACCTATTTTCAATTCCAAAATACTAGTTCCAGTTTCCTTAAAATACCTGTTTGAACTCAAAGTGCTTGGATAATAGCCCCATTAGATCTAGACACAGAAGCATAATCTGGAGTCTCTTTTATCTACCTCCTCCTTCTCCTGTTGACCAGATTCTCTATTTTATTTTCACCTCACAGTTCTTCAGAGATTTCAGGGATTAGTTAAAAAGCTGCCTCTACTGAAATATCCCTTGTTCTAATGGAAATTAATTTTATTGCTATGTATATGTTTGTGTCTCTTTCTTTAAACAATTACTCAGCTTCTTCTCAAATCTATGGATGCTGCTTTCTTAGGTGTTGCAGTACGGAGAGAGCAGGATCATTTCATTCTACCACCATCACTCACCTATCAGATGTCAATTTGGCAGCCTTTCTAAGCTGTTCCAACTTAGCTGAGCATAAAATAAACCTCAACTTGCATGAGGTCTCTCACTACCTCACAAGTAGATGTTTAGCCCTATAGTGGGGCCACATACAGCCAGGACTGGGAATAAAATTTAGGCTTGCAACCTGGCAGCACAGAACATGAATAAGAATTATTTTCAACAGACATTTCTCATTATAATAGAAGAAAATAATCAGAGCTGACCTGGCAGCATTCTGAGGGATCAAATTACACTGCACTTTTGATGGGCAAGAATTTCACTAAAAAATATGTGTACAGGAACAGGGTAACCACTGTCAGTCATTAATTTTTCTTCTGGAGTTGATTATGCATTATTTTACTTCAGGAAAGGAAATCCCAAAATATGTTAAATGAGCAGCATAAGGAAAAATAGGACTCTACAATTGTATGTACAAACTCTGGTGTTTTTTGTGTTTTTTGTTTGTTTGCTTGTTTATTTATTGTCTTGTCTGGTAAATAGGTATTTTCTTTGAAGGAGTAAGTTAACAGATAATTTATTAAAAACCCTAGTATTAATAAATAATAGTTTCTCTATAACTCATATCAAGTGCCAGAGGACCTGAATATTAATTTCATTGATCTGATTTTGCTTCAGCAGCAGCCTTAGTAGATTTGAATTCTTTGGATGTTTGCACCCCATGGGGTGTAGAGTCATCTGCTTTTGGATGGAAGAAATAAATAAAAGAAGACAAATAGTATGCTAAAGATGTACTAGGACTGGTGCAAGGGATGATTTTGTTCCAAACAGGAAGCGACAGGAGCCACATCCCTGACCTTCAGAGGCAGCCCCATCCCTCATAACTGTTCCATGAGTCCACTTTTTTGTGAATTTTTGGTCACAATTTTAGTAATTGTTACACCCCATGTGACCTGGCCAAGCATATCCCATTTTGCTTTAGGAAGGTGATGATGAATCTACATCCTCTACCCCAGAATCCCTTGATATTTTAAGAAACCATGCCAAAATAGTAATGGTAAAGAATTATGGGGACTCAGCATTGTACATGAATTATGAATCCAGGGTGGATTCCTGTTGTGTATGGGGCAGGGTTGGAAGTACATTCTGCAATCTGTTTGGAAAGGCCATTCTGCTTTTGAAAATGTGTTTGGAAATTGTTAAAAGTGTTGCTCAAGACTTTGCAAAAAACTTGCATTGACACATTTGTAAGGCTCTCCTGGACAGGTTGGAAACACCATCACATCACGAGGTCTCAGGGCTGGTCTATATTAAAATGAAAACCTCAAAAGAAAGAGACCATCATGTGTTGGACAGAATACCTACACCAGCAAGAGGACAGGGGAAGGGGGGACAGGGTTCCAAACAGCAGTCTGGCCATGACAAGAAGAAAAAGAGTAACATAGGTTGTATGGTGCAAAACAAACAGAAAATCCAGGGAAAGTGTTCTGTTGCAAGAAAAGGAGATATAATTTAGCAGAGATGGCTTTAATTTGTTGGTGCTCAGAAGAGTGTACCAAATCTGAGTGCTATTTCTTTAAAGTGTCCCTGTATTAAGCATTTTGTCTGGTGTCAGCTACCACCTCTATTATAACCAATACAGTTAAGATCGTCTAGTGAGTTAGCCCTTGAGAAATATGTACCAGAACACATTTAGTACATCAATGAAAGAATATTGTGTCTCAGATAACTCACAGAAATATTATTTAGAATATTATTTAAAAGTGATAGAAATATTTTTTTTTTCAATAACTCAAAAGATTCCTTTCTCTCTCTGCTATCAATGGCAAGTGTCTCTTCCTCTCACTCCTTTTTCCAGTTCATATTGGATAGAAAGGGATAAAGTGGGGTGAATAATGAGAAAGTGGGAAGGAATGCCATACGACTCACAATAATCCAATAAAATAGTGAAATAGAACATGGAGACTGGATCAAATTAGAATTTATAGCCAAAATGTTTGCATAGGAGGAAATGAATTGTAATTCTGGGCCTAGAAAAAAAAAAAAAAAAAAAAAAAAAAACAACTTACCATAATATATTGCTAAAATACTGAAGGATGACAAGAGAAGACTGGGAGATTTTGAGAAGAAAATTTAGGAATCTTAAAATATATCTGTCATTTTTTGCCAACCGGTACCAAATTGCCTACAATATATTGGCAAATAGAAAGTTGGGAATTTTTCAGGGCCGTGGAAAACGGTAATTGGGGGGGTGGGGAGGGGTGGTGGTGGTAGTGGTGTTTGTTTGTGGGTTCATTTGTTTTTTGTTATTACTATTATTGAATTTAATATGATTGTGCCAGGGCTTCCCATACCAGACAGATACAAAGTACATCGAGTAATTGTATTTTAATTTAAAATGGTTGTGATAACTTTAGAGTAATCATGTTAGAAAACCATCTATGCAAAACACTGTATCAAATTTTTATTTCTTTCATTTGTCAGTTTGTTTTGCCTCATTTTCTTGACCCGTGTGTATCAGTAGTCTGGTGACCCTCAAAGACTATTCGAGAAGTGGAAGTTTTGTCAAGGGCCAGATTCTAGCTGAAGACTCTTTCAAACTTGCTGTAAATCTCTCTGTTCTTGGTGCATCTAGATTTGAACTAAATGTCTGTGATGTTGACAATGGAATCCTATGAACAGCAACTGTAACTTAAATAGATATTTCAGGTGCCCTAGCACATCCCACATGTCTTATCTGTAAAGGTATGTATGTCCCGTCTTGACATTTTCATGTATATTCACAGAATATCATACTAGAAACCTGCTAAAGTGGTACTGCTAAGGTATATTAAGGACTTAAGTAGCTCCTCTCTGTTTAGATAGCTGCAGGAAAGTGTCTGCCCTGGGGCAGAGCCTCCCTGGGAGGAAGGTACCATGTGTTCCCCATATCCTGGTGAGAGGCTGCCCCTCTGAGCACCCTGGAGAGGGAGGGCAAAGGGTGTGCTGGGAGGTGACCTCCTGCTCTGTCATACAGCCAGGCATTTGAGAGAGATTCTCCTGTTCTCATTATAAAGATATCCAGCAGCTGTATACATTTACTAAGTCTGTTTGAATATCGCTTACCAACACTTAAGAAAAATTGTTAAGTTGAATTTCTTTTAAGTGCCTGTGGAAATTGTTTGAAAATGCATAGAATGTCCTAAAGTAATTACATCTTGGAGGGTTTCCCATCTCTCTCTCTTTTTTTTTGTTTTTTCCATGACTAATGTAATTCATATTTGATTAAACCTTATTAGGCGATTTGGCTTTCTTCCAGTGACTGAAATCAAAACTATATCAAAGTATCCAATGTGAAATCCTACAGGGGAGATGTACACCATAGGTATTTATTCATGAGGGAACCCTATCTTGGCACTTGTGGAGTTTGAAAAGGGCAGATTCCGGTGGACAAACACAACATCACTTCGCCATGTAGTCTGCTGGCCTGAAAAGGCTAAGGTAATACTTGTATGCATATACAGAAGATTAATCCTTTGAAGTAAATGGGTTTGTTTCATTTTTCTCTGTTTTGATCAGGACAGATTTCCAGTTATGGTGTCCACAGTTCAAGTATTAGAAGACATACCTTAAACTAGGAGTGGCTAGTTTTCCTGAAATGGTTATGAAAATCAGTTTGTGTTTGAAAGCCATGTGTCAAGGAAGAATTGTGAGAAATCAGAGCTCAATGCTGAGGTGAGTAGGCAGTCAACATCTTAGACCAAGTGGTACCAGTACCAGTGCCCTCTACTAACTTACTGTCTGTCCTACCTTTTATCCAGCAGATATAAAACTAACTAACGTGCTGCAGTTTAATCAATTCTGTGAGAGAGGTGAGAAACCACAACCAAGTACACTTTTCTTCGATAAGTTAAAATGGGTTATTTCGTCACGGACTGTAAGAACCCTAATGGGAAATGACAACTTGATAATAGAGGATAGTATCACAGTCAGGGCTGTGACTAGATCCAGTCACTGGAAGCTGAAGGTAAATGAATTCAGTGCTGAATAAAATTCTGGTTTCTGTATCTAATTTAAAAATTACTTCAGGAAAAGTTGTGTGTGTGGTAAAGTGTTAAGCCTGCTAGTGTTAAAATTACTCCAACCTGGAATGTTGAAAGCTGGAGAATCAAAGTATTCTAACTATCATAATTCATGATGCAAGTAAGTTTAACGCATACTATATAATTAGGTGCTGAATACACATGGTTAACCCCACCCCCCCCCCCCCCAAAAAAAAAAAAAAAAGGCAGGGGGCAAAAAGTCATAAGTAAACTAGAATTATGGTACAGGTTGGTTATATAACATGTTTTTAAATGTATTGTTGCAAAATGTTCACATAATCAGAGAAATCTCTGACAGCCTGAGATGGTACATTATGCTGCACTAAACTTGGAAACATTTTTCAAGCTGAAACAAAGGATTGTTCATTCCCATCTTTCCTGATATGACTAATGTTCTGCCGGGGAAACTTTAGAAGGCAGTAATACCATCTATTTTTCTGAGGAAAAGCTTGGAGCTCAGTCTGCTATTCCCTTTATATTGCTGAAGAAAGAAGAGCAATTAGCTTCTTGTCCTAGTATTTATTGCTATCTTGCAGTATGTATGACAATGAGTCAATTTACTGGTCACACTATACAACCACAAATCACTTTGCCGTTAAAGTGTGGAGGGCAGAACCAAAACATTTTGGTTATCTCCCTCCCTCCATGCTACAGGCATGTCTCGGGGAAATATTGTAGTTGTGTGTGACCTTTGTATGTATGGCTTGTTACATGTGTACCCAGCAGTGATACATTCGATTGGACCAAACAGTGTATTTGTTACACCATATAAAGACTATGATGGTCAAGTGGTGCATGAATAGCAAATAAGCAGAGGGACAGAAAAGAAGAAAAACTTAAGGAAACAGAATGAGTGAGGGGAAGCACGGTAGAGAGAGAAGACCTGCCTGTCTGGGCACCTATCTGGCCAGATTTGAGCTTTGTGCAAAGTTAAGAAAAACTGTGTGAAAATGTGCCAAGGATACTGTGACTGAAGTTGATGAAAAATATAAGAGGGATTATCCTTTTCTTAGATTTACTGTTCTGCGATAATGTAACCTGATATGTGTGTGTCTCTCTCTCACAACACAAGACTTGCTTAAATATGTGAAACATGGCATGTGGAGTTATAGAAATATTGAAGTTCTCAGTTGTGTAACAAAAGTTATTTCCTCTCTTGCTTGTCAAAGTGATTCAGGAGTTCCTTTCAGTAATATAATTGCACCCAGATCATGTCCTTTTCTCCCTATTGTTTTTCATTCTCCATGTGGTAGAGCTAAAAATGGCATATAAAGTTCTCATCCTGTTTTTACATTTTATTTTCACTGAAGTGTTTTCACTTGAAACTTACCTGTCTCTCTTTCTTGCAGATGTGTTCTTTTGCTGAGTACTGATTCACTTTCTTATTAAAAACACTTTGCTCATTCTAGAGGTCTTGACACATTGGCCAGTGACACATGTTTTCAAACATTATGTTCAAAGTAGTAACTTGCATGTTACAAGCATCGTCTTGTAAATCTAAGCTTTGTCAAGAGATTTTGTAAGCACAGCTGACACTTTATCTGTGGGCCAACACAGTGATTTGTTCCTGCTTGTTTCCACCTCTTTTCTCCTGCTCTTTTTGCACGCCATCCTCCAAACAGTTTTATCCAGAAGTTGTGTTATTTTGTCTTCTGCTTCCCACTTTCACCGCTGACCATATACTTACAATAAACCAAAACTGTGCAGAAATTAGGTTCTGAGTTTCAAAGGTTAATTCTAACAAGACAATTTTACGTGTTACAAAGCAAATTGAGGCACTTTCTTTTGGAAATCAGGAGTAGGTTAAGCTGTGGTGTGAGCACAGCTTATATTGTTCCAGGCTACACTCCTTGTTACTATATTCAGGCTGTTTCTGGGGCAAATTTTAATACTAGCTTACTGAAAAACAGATTGACTATCACTGGTACACAACCACGTAGACAGATCTTAATATAAGTGATGGGAAAGGACTATCAATACGGACACTGGAGTTTGAAAGAAGGAAACATCCAATATAGAGGAAACCACTTCTACTTTAAGCATCTGGCATTTCTAGGATATCATTTTCCTGAAAAATAGGTGACTGTTTGACAGAAAGATTGGAAACATCTGAAAGTATTGATGTAATGGCTGGTTATTACGCCTTAGCTAAGTGTCATTCTATTAATATTGGGACTACGTGGCTTATTGTTATAAAGAAGAAAAGTATTGAAGTTCCCACTGAATAAAAAACAGGTGTAAATTCCTCCTGAGACTCCAGCTGACATAGAGTTCTGAGGGCCAGCTTGCAACTGGGCCAGTTCTCTATTGGTCCTCATCTGTTTTGATTCTGATTCATATCAACAGGAATCCAAGTTCTTCATAAGTCATGTTCTCCAATTCTTTACTAATTTTGGTGGGCTTCAGTGGACAATCTCAAGTTTTTCAATGGTTCTCTGGAACCGGTGAGACCAAACTGGACATAGTATTTCAGGTGTAGACTAAAAAGTGCCTGGTACAGTGGAATGACCACATCCCTTGTTCTGATAGATATAATCTTGCTGATGCAGTCCAGGACATGGTTTGTTGTCATTGCTGCAAAGATGCACTGCTCACTCAAGTTTAGAATGCTGTCCAATAGGACCTATGGTTCTTTTCAACAGAGCTACACCACCAGCTAGTCAGACCCCATCTTGTACTGTTGCTTGGGATTTTTCTGTCTCAGGTGCAGGAATTTAAATTATTCTCATGCAATTTTTGTTGATCCAGTCTCCCAGCTTGTCAAGGTCTTTATGGCTCCTCTTCCATCCAGAATATTTGCTTCTCTTCCGAAATTGCTGACATCCACACTCAGTAAGGGTACCTTGAATCTTATCATCGAGCTTGTTTTAAAGATACTGAATGGTATCAGAGGCAATATTGACCCCATAGAAACTCCACTTGTGACTGACTGCCAGCTTGATTTTGATTCATTAACCACAGTCTTCTGAACTTGGCAGTTAGCCAGTTTTTCATCCACCTGCTGGTCCATCTGTCAAGTCTGTATCTGATCAGTTTACCAACAAGGATATTGTTGGGAGACTATGTCAAACAACTTGCTATAATCAAGGTAGCTGACATCCACAGCTTTCCCCTTATCCAGTGAGATTTATTTATTCATTCATTTATTTATTTATTTATTGTCACAGAAGGCAATGAAGTTGGTAAATCATGATATACCCTTGGTGAATCCTTGCTGACTTTCCCCTAACACCTGTTTGTCTTTCATGTGCCTGGAAATAGCTTCCATGAGGACTTGTTCCATAATTTTCCGAGAGAATGAAGTGAAGCATACTGGCCTATAGTTTCTCAATTTTTTATGTATTTATTTATTTTATTTATTTTTGATTTCATTTTAGATGGCCTAATTGTCCGGGATTTCCCCTGGTCTCTATGACTTTTCAAAGATGATGAAAAGTGGCTCTGCAGTAATGTCAGCCCCGAATATTCTAGGACCCTTGGACATACCCTGGCAAGTCTCATATCTTTGTAGATGTCTAATTTGTACAGATGATCCCTAGATTCACTCTCCTTGAAGATTTATGTAACTTGAGCCATGAAATCTGAAGCAAAGAAGGCTGTGAATAGCTCAACCTTTCCTGTCTCATTTGCAGCAATTTGCTGGCACCTTTTAGTGGCAAATCTATATCTTCCTTATACTTCTGCTTTTTACTAACATAGATATAAAATCCTTTCTTGTTATTCTCTTGCCAGTTTGAGTGCCAGCTGAGCCCCTGTTTGCCACTCCAGGCATCCACACTTTCTGAGACCCAGCTAAATAGCAATCAGAAGCGGATACAAGCATCTGCTGGTCACATGTGAGGCCTTTCTCGGGATACTGCAAGCCCCCCGCTCCAAACACTTTCCATGTGTCTTTTGCTTAGCTCATGGGTGTAGCTGCTACTAAATGTTGTCTAGTCAATATTCATCCTGTTCTCCAGCTGACTTATTTTTAGAGATAAGCTTTTTGAAGAGTGGAGTTATTCTTATACACCAATTAGCTGGGGTGGGAAAAGTACAAAATAATAATGCTGTATTTGTTGTTCATAAACTAATGCAAGCCAAGTATAGACAAGGCAGAAAAGTATATATATGCACCAGTAACAGGCTAGAAAACAGTAAAAAAAAAATCTGTCTTTTTGTTCACAGAAAGATAGCTAAAGATAGCTAGCTAGCCTGCTCTGCTGATGGCTAGTAACACATCCTCTTATGGTGGCCACAAAATAATGAGAACCACCACTGTACTCTTTGGAATAAATTATCATACACACGATTAAACAAATCCCAGTCTGGCTTCAACACTTGGAAGTGTTCCCTAATATGTTAATATGTTATACTCTTGTGCATTATTTTTTTTTTTACTGAGACATTCATGCAGATTTCTCTGGTCAACATGTCGTTAATAGGAAATAAAATATCCAAGTATGCAAAATGCATCTTTTTTAACCAGTTTTCAAAATAAACAAACACTATCAACAATAATAGTTATGTCATGCTGCATTGCTGGCAGCTCTGGTTTGCATGTTTACACATGAACAATCTAAATAATTGTCATGAATTACTGAAATTCTCTTTAACATCTGCAGCACTGGAAAGGTATTATGATAAAGTCTGAAAAAGAGCATTGGCTTTAGTATGACAAATGAAAGCATTTGTGAGTGCAAACTAACTCTGCACATAGATTGCATACCAATTTCAATAATATATACATGCAAATGTGCATTCCTAACACTGTAATTAAAAAAGAAAAGTTGCATTTTATTCAAGTGCAGAGGACTCTTCTTATTACAGCATATTTATGTTAAAATGCTAAATAAAAAATAAGCCTTGTACTGTTTTTGGTGGTTGTGCAGTCTTTTGCCATTCAGATTGTATAAATTGTAGATTGGTGTAAATGAGTCATTATGCTCATTTTTTTCAGGAAGGAAACAATGATTAAGAGGAAGAAGTATGAATTAACCCATGATCCTCCATCCCTCCTTTCCATTGCAAAGATTTCCTACCACACGAAGAGCCAATCTTCCACCCTGAGATCATAGAATCATAGAAGGATCATCCAGTCCAACTCCTGGATCCTCACAGCACCACCCAAAAATCAGACCATGTGTCTGAGAGCGTTGTCCAAATGCTTCTTGAACTCCAGCAGGCTCGGTGCCGTGACCACTGCCCTGGGGAGCCTGTCCCAGTGCCCGACCACCTCTGGGTGCAGAACCTTTCCCTAACCCCCAGCCTGACCCTCCCCTGTCCCAGCTCCATGCCGTTCCCTCGGGTCCTGTCGCTGTCCCCAGAGAGCAGAGCTCAGCGCCTGCCCCTCCGCTCCCCTCGTGAGGGAGCTGCAGGCCGCCATGAGGCCTCCCCTCAGCCTGCTCTGCTCTGGGCTGAACAAACCAAGGGACCTCAGCCCCTCCAAATATGTCTTGTCCTCCTTTAGGCACTCCCTAATTAATTTTATGTCTGTCTTATATTGTGGTGTCCCAAAATGCACAGAGTGCTTGAGGTGAGGCTGCAGCAGCACAGAGCAGAGCAGGACAATCCCTTCCCTTGACCAGCTAGCAGTGCTGTGCCTGATGCACCCCAGGATATGGCTGGCTCTTTAGGCTTCCAGGGCACACTGCTGACTTGTATTCAAATTGTTGTCAGCTAGACCCACCAGATCCCTTTCTGTGGGACTGTTCTCCAGCTTCTCGTCCCCCAAATGTTTCATATCAACTGATTTCAGCATTTACAAATATCAGTATAATTATCTAGAAATGCAATGCAAACATCTCCATGGTGAAAATAAAACCAGAAAATTCCATCCATTTTATATAAAAATACCATCTCTGGATGAATCTAACCTGGAAGTTCAAACATTATCCTCTGTTATAGCTATCAGGGAACAACTGAGGTGTATCACTTTTCTGTACTAACATTGGTATTTAGTCCAATAGAAAATTGAAAATGTTTCGGAAATTATATCTTTGTTTCTTGGGTTGCAGTGAAATAAACAGGCTACAAAAGCAGTTATTTTCATTTCCTAACAGAAAACAGTGGATACTCTTAAAAATTCAAATTTTCCTGGAGAGACATGAAATGTGAAACTTATTTTGACATCAGCTACATCACTTGTTAGTATGATCAGATTAATACAGAATTAACAAACAGCAGTACGTATGCACAAATGCAGTAAGATGTCAATGATTTTAATACTAAGATGATAACCATTTTCACTTGATCTTTCTCTGTATTAAATTGCAATATACTAAATCTCAAATACTTGCTGGATGTAATCTATAAATGTTCTCAAACTTTATCTAACAATTTAGTAAAAATCTAATAAGATAACAATATTTCATGACAGAATTTCATACCTGGAGTGTAACATTATGTTGTACTCAAGCACGAATTCTTTGCTTTTAGAAAACATTATTTAAAATTAAGCAGTTTTGAGCTTAGGGAAGTGTAAACTTGTGCATTTTTTATTATTATTATTTTTATTTTGCAGGAAATACGGTTTATGTTTCTTAGGATGTGCCATTCTCATAAATATAAAATGGATTTTCAAACAGATTCTTTGGGTATTCTTTGCCTAGCTAGTGGAGCTGCAGAATACAATGTGTGTCTCTATTCTTTGCAGGTTCTATGCCAAAACATTTATGTATATAATTGCCTCAGCCCCATTGCCTAGAGTCCCTCTTCCTCAGACATTTCCCTGCCTTTACATGCAGAAATATGCAAGTCATTTTTGAACTCATACCGGTACAATTCCTGGGTGGCTGAGTATAGGGCAGTCTAAGAGATTCTTCCTTCAGCTACTAATCACATTAAAAGGAAAATAGCTTGGACTTTTCAGATCAGTTGGTTCTTTTCCTTTTCTCTTCCTGCCAGCCACTCACTACTACTAGACTACTGCATGGTTGCTGGAGACTTTGTGCAATTTCAAAAACAGGAACCTGCTTTTCCCTCTTTTTATTTCACCCCAAATTTGGCATATTTGTTTTTTTTTCCAATATAGATGCAGACAGTCATTATTGTATCACTGCTGAAATTCTCAGTTATTGAATTTAGAGCAACAAAGTCAATTTCTATTTAATCTGTTGATAGTCACAAGTGCACCGTCAATTATCAAAATCTACTAAGTCACTATGACCACTTGGAAATCTTTCAATTAATTTAATTTAAACATTTTGATAATATTTTCACAAGAATTCTTTCACATAGATCCATGAGTGTTCCACACAAAGGGCTTCAATAAAATTTAATCTGAATGTGGATGGAATACTAAAGTCTGATCTTTTGGTGTAATAATTACAGTTTCAAATAAGAATTAAAAAGAATGAAGTCTTATATTGCTGTTTTTCCATTCAGCAATCTATAAGTGCATTTTAAACCCAGGAAACCACAAGATACCTACCCAAGATAATTCTACACGCACAGATAAAATTTTATGTAAGGCACTTCTCAGTTCCTTAATTTTAGGACACAATATAATTTATACCTACTGTATAAATAGATTTACTTTATTTGCTCAGTGTACTTAATTTTTATTACATTTTTTGAAATGTAATTAGACCCTCATTTAATGGGTCAATAGGTAGAAGCAAGTCCAGTTACAGTAATAAAATAGTAGAGTTAGTTTCTGAATAATTTATTCTTTAAAAAATTAGGATTTATGTAGGCAAACCAGGTCTAGAAATACGTATTTTATGTTATATGTATATATATATATTTGATATTTTACTTAAAAGATTAAAAACTGTATATAAAATTTTAGTTTTAATACTGATACACTTATTTTGACTGAACTTAAGTGTTGTGATAAAATCATGCATAAACTTTTCTTTTCTAAAGCTTATCTAAGATATTTAGTAGTGGAGAATTTCATTCTATAAAAAATATCAATACATGCAAGAATTACAGAAAAGAGCCTTTTTATTAGCAGTACTGTGAGTGCAGTAAACATATTATTGGATAAAATGTCTAAAGCCAAAATATTAGAGTTGTGATGCTTGACATCTTCCTAAAATGATTTTAGACACTGGTGAGTAGGTAAAGATTTATTGTAAAAGGTATTTGGCAGCCTAATTTGAAAGCTTGTGTGTTATGTGATCCATGTGGTACCTGGCAAACACATCAGAATTCAGTGTCATTGTGAAAAAATACCAAACAAGGAGAAATATAGTATTAGCTATCATGGATGATATCATATTCATGTTAAGTTATTAAGAGTATAAAAAGCTGTCCATACAAAAATAAGAGATGAAGTAGCATATTTGACAAAGAACCAGGTGTTTGAACCTAAGAGTGCAATTTGAACTATTACTTCATTATTCACATTAGCTGTCTTCTTCAAAAATAAGAGCTAAATTATTTTGGCTCAAGTTGTTCAGTTCTGGACTGTGGGAGAACACTACTGTTCTCAATATCTCTGTAAGCCATACAAAAGAAACCTCTACAGGAGTTGGAGAATTTGACAGATGTATTCCACTTTCTGCCTACGCAGTAGAGAAATTTATTCCTGCTGTAATCTGTAGTGATGAACATGTCAACAGACCCTGCTGAATCTAGGGCTATCAGCTAACACATTTACTAATTTTAATCTAAAATCAGTTTCAGAAGAAAGCTTTGTACAAGGGTGTTTAACCATCTGCATTCAGTCCTGTAAAGTCCAATGGTTCACATCATTTGATGTTAATATACTGAAACATGTACGTTATCCACATAGAAATTGTTATTTATAAGCCTTTGAAAATATTTTCCAAAAGCTATGAGGTTTGATAGGACTCTTCAATAGTTTGCTTAGCAATTTGGGAATTTTTACATCCTGTTTAATAGCATTTAAAAGTTTAAATAATGAACATCTTTAATGATCTAGCAGTCTCTCCAGCAGAATCAATACCACATGAAGAATTGGCAATAAACTGCAATCCATATCACACAATAATTTGTTTCCTGCCCCCATATTTTACCCTATGTTTTTCTCATGATCTTTCCTATTTAATCTGAAGCACTGCATTGAATAAATTTGTAGGCTGATACACAGCACTTTAAAGTAAGCATGGAATTAAATTAAGTTCTGTTTTCCAGAGTAAATTTTTAAGCAAGGAAGGAAGTTAGAGATCTTGTTTACTAAACTTGAAAATAAGCTATTACTGTTTATCTTGACTATTAGGTACAAATGTGACATATGAATTTCTGAAGACACACCGGTGTACTAATGGCAGACTAACAACGTATTGCAAATATATTTAAAGTTTAGTGTAGGCAGACTACGTCACTCTGTGAGACATCTGACATCTTTCCAAAGACATGCATAAGTGTGAGATGGTAGAATTTGTTTAAATGAGGCATGTTAGTGGCTGGCCTACCTCTGAAAATGATTGTCATTCTTGATTAAAAAAAAAAAAAATCAGTACCTATCAGATTGAATGTAATTGCTAGAAAGAATCTCTCACTCTCTCTCTCTTTTTTTTTTTTTTTTTTTTGATAAAGGTATACCATGGAGGTTAAATGCTGTGGTGATTGATGAGAACCTGTTATAGAACACACATTAGTTAAGAGGCTTTTTTAAGCCAAACAGTCTTGGTTGAATGAATCATTCGAAGCCACAAGTACCAGATTCAAATGAACACAACATATTCCTAGAAGATTTCTTGAAGATAGGATTTTTTAACTTTTCTGAAGCTGATGGAGCTCTGAAATTCCGAACAGGTCCCCCACATGTCTTTTAAAATAAATTTTTGTGCTAAATTCATTACCTTTTTAGAATAACAAGGGATGCATGTATAGCATCCTTATCTGTGCAAAAGCATGTGAAAGAAAAACAGCCCCAATGGATAAATAAAGCTGGCATCAGCTGATTTTCTTCACAGCATAGAACAGAAACCAGATAAGAGTGGAATATGTTGAATTGCCATGGGAGAAGTTAGCGCTGCTTTCTCATTTGGCTTATACCGCCTGGAACATATTTTTATAGTACATCATATATAAGTTCTGACTCTGAAGCTGACTCCTCTCCGTCTGGATGTTGTTGTGTTGAGCAGTCCCTGAAGGGCCTTTAACCAGGCCAAATAATGTTTGCCAGTGAAGAGCAGCATTTAGGGTATTCAAGAGCTTGATTGTGGATTTCTGGAGCTTCAGCCTTCACTGCCATGTAGGCGCAATCTTGTTTGATCTATCATGTTCTGTACTACAGTGGAAACATCATGAGAGCAACAGGTTTCTGGCTCACAGGTCACGGTGCTGATGTTGAAACCAGCTCGACCATCTGCTGATGTTTATAACTAGATCACAATCAGCTTGGTGGTATGGTAGCGAGGTTGGAAGGATTAGCTCCTTTCTGCATGTCTTTTGTGCTCCATTCTGCTTTAAGTTTGTATCTTATTTTCCTTTATAAAAAGAAACTTCAACCAGAACACCTGATCTTAAAACAAAAAAACAAACCCAACAAAACCACCACCACCATCAACAACAAAAAACACCTCTCTACTATGGGCCCTTAAAACAAAAAAGGGCCCAAGAAAGTCAAAGTTCGAAAGTTGATAATTAAGAAATTTTACAGCCAGATTTATGACAACCATAAGGATGAAAGGTATCTGATAGTGTACGCAGGTGCTGGTACTGGGGTGCTGTGGGGCTGCTACATGAGATGAGGCCAGGGCTGCCCCGTGCCAACTTCAGTGGCCCCAACACAGGGCACGGGTGGGCACCTTTGGTACAGCCTGGGGAAGAAAGGGCAGAAAACAGGCAGAGGGTGGGGGGACAGTGGAGGGAAAGGGGGAACCTCAAGGTGAGAGGAGGAGGAGGAGGTGGCCCAGCAGGCACACTTCTGAGGGGACTGCAGCCTGTGCTGGACTCCAGAGCATAGGAAAGGCATGAGAAGGGCAGCAGAGAAGAAAAACTACACAATTACCCCAACACTGCCTGCATCGCTCATTGACTTTCTGAAGGGACTGAATGTGAACTTCAGCACTGACAAGGGGGAAGGAGAGGTGCTTGAAGTAAAGTGGAGCCTGGGAAAGGGGGACAAGAGGTGTCTTACTGTTTCTCTTCTTTGTTTCTGAGTACTCAAACCACTAATTAAATATTTATGCTAATTGGAAATAAATTAATTAAATTCCTCAAGTCAAGTCTGTTTTTCCAGCAGCCAGGGCGTGTTTTCCCAGACTTTACTTTGACCCATAACCTTTCTCACTCCTATGCATCTTCTTTTCTGCCTTATCCCACTGGGTGTGGGGGGGGGCAGTGAGAAAGCATCTGGGTGGGTGCCTGGCTGCCAGCCTTGGCCAGCAACCCAGAGAGTGATTTTAAAACTCTTTGACATTTTAAGCAGAGATGCTGAACTTGTGTTATTTTTTTTTTTATTATTTTTTTTGCCACCCATACAGTGTATAGTGTATTTTTCAACTAATAATTTCAAAATGCCAGTCTCTTGCACCAAAGACCTTCCCCATCCATTAATTACCTCTCTTTTTCCATTTATCTTTCTGTAGTGAAATAAAAAATGCAATAAAAAATAGAATATCCATTCTTTACTCTTACGTAGAGCTGCCTGACTGTTCTGCTTATGATTGCAGCCTCTCCCTTTAACTTTTGTGCTGGCATATTACTCATTTCAAGAACTGCTCCAAAGCTGAACTGTATCCTTTTTACGTGACAGGCAATTCCATCTCTCTTTTCCTGAACAGTTTAGCTCGACTCACTTTCTATCAGACTATCACTACAGCAGCATAAGGCAGCAATACTTCTTAATTAAAATACAGTGCTACCTGCGTTGCAATTTGAACAGAATCCAATTGTGAGAGAACGATGTTAGTGGAATCACATATTTTTATATTTCAGTGCTACTAAAGTGAGTTAATATAATTGCCACTGATATGACAGTGAGATACTTAGGGTTTCTGGAACTTACACTACTGCAACATGGAGATAAAACATGACTTTAGTTTACTAATGTTTTGTTGCCAAGTTTTCAACACTAAATAGAACACTACAAAGCACATATGCACTCAAAAATCTTTTTAAACCTTTGCATATGGTATGTACAAACCAATCTTGCTTATAGTCAACTACCTTTCTAAACATATGTAGCAGATGTATTGATAGAGGCTTTGTTATACTTTAAACATTAAAATTACACTCCTCTGGTATTTGAAAAGCCATTTATTTATTTATTTATTTATTTATATTTTCTGCAAGAGTGTCTAAAATTTCCATACAAAAACTCTTTTGGGCTCCATTTATATTTACATAAATTTATATTTACATATAATAAAATATATTTATATTTTACATTTATATTTTTATCTTTGTTATATTAAAAGACAAAAAATGAAGTTGAAGAGAATGTAATTAATGAGATTTTAAGTGCAAGACTGTGATTTTCATTTTTCTTTTGCAAATTTGTTTTCTTCTGTGTGGGAGAATTTTTTTTAAAGAAATTGATAGGCTTTTAGTTCAGAAAAAAAAAGATATGATTGATCTTAATAAAAAGGTTTACATCATATAAAATGTACTATGACTCTTAAGAGTAATTTTGAAGTTTACTTTTACATTATAAAAATGATCTTTTGTTCATTTTTGGCACATGCATGCATGATTCCAAAATCTCATCTGGAAATCGTTTACATGGAATTTTCGTAAGAATTATGAACAAATGAATACCAGGTTCATAATAGGACTTTTACATTCTAGGGTAATATTACCAAGAACTATATAAAATTTAGCATCTCTACTCAAATCCAAATACCATAAATAACTATATACATCCACCATATATCGAACAAAACTGACAGCTGTCTTTATTCACAGAGAATGACACCCTTTTCCCAGCCTTCCTAAAACCAATGAACCTTACAGTTCACACTTCTTAATTGCAAATTGTATTAGTTCTTCTGCATTTTCCCAGAAACTTAAACTTTATAAGAGTAGTAGTTTATGTTAACTGTATAAAATTCTTGTAATTTTTTCTCTCATTGGAATCTGAGAGTACAGAATGGTTAATGGATTTCAGGTACAACGTATGAAGTCTAGCTCTGATCCCTTGCACATATCTTCATGTAGAAAGTTGCATACAAGATTGAAAACGAATCTGAAAACCATGCTTTTACATTTAAAATAAACAACTTTCACTATTACTGGTAGATGATCTATTATTTAACTATCCCATTGAACTTGATTACTTAAGCAAACAGTCTTTCTAAGTACAAAACTAAAAAAGGTAAAAAAGCGTCCTGACTTTTATAGTTTCTCTATACTTTATAGTTTCTCTATTTCAGTATGTTTCTTCTTGACTGTGCTTCCCCCACAATCTAACATCACCCTTTTCCTGTATAAAAAAAAAAAAATCTAAAAATCTTAGGAGGCCCTCTTACCTACCTTTTCTTTTCTCTTTTCTCTTTTCTCTTTTCTCTTCTTTTTTTTCTCTTTTCTTTCTTTTCTTTTCTTTTCTTTTCTTTTCTTTTCTTTTCTTTTCTTTTCTTTTCTTTTCTTTTCTTTTCTTTTCTTTTCTTTTCTTTTCTTTTCTTTTCTTTTCTTTTCTTTTCTTTTCTTTTCTTTTCTTTTCCTTTCCTTTTCTTTTCTTTCCTTTCCTTTCCTTTCCTTTCCTTTCCTTTCCTTTCCTTTCCTTTTCCTTTCCCTTTCCTTCCCTTCCCTTCCCTTTCCCTTTCCTTTCCTTTCCCTTTTCCCTTGCCTTTGCCTTGCCTTTGCCTTGCCTTGCCTTTTTTTCTTTTCTTTTCCTTTTCTTTTCCTTTTCTTTTCTTTTCCTTTTCTTTTTTCTTTTTTTGTTTTTTTGTTTCATTTTTTTCTTTTGATTTTCTTTTTTCTCTTTTTTTTTTTTTGTTCTCTTACAAATCACACACCTGTAACATAGCCAACTGTTTTAGATAAACCTTATTAAAAGGCCACCGCAACAGTTTGTGTAAACCAATCATCCAAGGAGAAACACTCACCAGTCTGGTCAATCTGAGAACCTGGCACAGATATGGAATATTTTGTGGTCCACTAGAAACTAAGAGTATAAGCTTGATGGTATGGGGAGAGAAAGTGTGCCAAACCACTATGCTATTGCCCTCCATAATACTCATTAAAAGAATTAAAAAAATAAAAAGAGTCTTGCAACAGACCTCGTATCTGAATCTGACACTAATCCTCAGAATTAACATGCAATGAGACTCCTATGGAATGTCTTTGTGGTATTTTCAAATTGCAATTAGCACAGAATTAATCCTTGGTGGGATACTTCTTTTTATTATTATTTTTTTTTTTTTTATATCAGTGCACAGAGTTACAGAGTCTTCCTTAATTTCAGCATTTCTGACTTCTGAAGACTTGGTTTTAATACATTACTCCTCTTTAAAAAACACTTTTGGTGGCCATCTGTACTGATTACTTTTTTTGAGTGATTCCTAAAATTATGGTGGTAGGTTATTGTAAACCAGACCACCACTTTAAAAAATCCTGGGGAAAACCAAACAGACATTTTTGAGCACGTCAGCTTCATTCATAATACTTCAAGTAATTACAGAGAGCTGGGAAGCCAAAAAGCCTGAGAAGGACCTGAAGGGATAATGCTGAACATCTCTGGATGACAAGGCTTCCCAGACGGCTGCTCCCTCTTGATACTGAGCTCAGCACAACACAGAAAGTTCTGCAACTGAAGAAGAAAGATCCCGCCCAGCCAGCTGCCACTTCTGGGATGCAGAGAAGCCCCTGCTGCAGCCCAAGGTCACCACACAGCACCGATGCAGTACCTGTGTACCTCAGCCAGCAGCCTCCTCTTCTGATAGCCCCCTGGCTGATCAGGTTGGAAATATCTCACCCCTGTGACAGGTCTTAGTTCAGAGTTCTTCCTGACGTCTTATGTCAGCAGGAACTATGGGACCTTGTTACTCATGAGAGAGAAGTCTTCCTTCCATCTCAGAGAGAGGCAGACCCTTCTGCGTCCTACCACACTCAGCAAAATCCTGGCTAATGAGTCCAGCTGCTACTGAGCTGGAACCATACATCCATAAATTCTCACGAGTAACCGCAATAACTTTTTGTCGGATATACATATCTAAGCACTTTAATGTTATAGTGGCTTTACCCTGCTGGTCAGCTAACTCCACCACAACTGCTCTCTCACTCCCCCTCCTCAAAGGAAAAGGAGGAGAAAATAGGATGGAAAGGGCTCAAGGGAGATAAGAACCAGAGATCACTCAACAATTATTATCATGGGCAAAACATAGGAATATTAATATTCTTGATTGCCTATCACTAACAGACTAGAACAGTGAGAAACTAAAAGCAAACTACAAACACCCTTCCACCCTCTTCTACCTCCTCCCCTCGAGCAGCGCAGGGGAACGGGAATGGGGGCTGCAGCCACTCCCTTATGTTTCATCTCGGCCACTCCTTCACAGTCACTCTCTGCCCCTGCTCTGTGCGGGAGGATGCAAAGGGATCCTGCGGGGACTGCCCACAGGCAGCAGCTCTTCAAGGACTGCTCCCACATGGCTCCGTATCACGGGCTCCATCCATCCCCCAGGAGCAAACTGCTCCAGCACGGGTCCCCCACGGGCGGCAGCTCCCCCCAGACCCCTGCTCCTGCGTGGGCTCCTCTCCACGGGCTGCAGCTCCGGCCCGGGGCCTGCTCCTGCGGGGGCTCTCCATGGGCCGCAGCCTCCTCCAGGCCACATCCACCTGCTCCACCGGGGGCTCCTCCACGGGCTGCAGCGTGGAGATCTGCTCCGTGTGGGACCCATGGGCTGCAGGGGGACAGCCTGCTCCACCAGGGGCCTCTCCACAGGCCGCAGGGGAACTGCTGCTGCGTGCCTGGAGCGCCTCCTTATGCACTGACCTTGGGGGCTGCAGGGCTGGTTCTCACTCCTCTCTCCCAGCTGCTGTTGTGCAGCAGTTTTTTACCTTTTAGTTCTATCTGTTCTCCCAGAAGCTCAACCAGTGTCACTCCCCAGCTCAGTTCCGGCCAGCAGCAGGTCCCTTTTAGAGCCATCTGGAGCTGGCTCTGATCTGACGTGGGGCAGCTGCTGGGCTCTGCCCTCAGAGGCCGCCCCTGCAGACCCCTGCTACCAAGCCCTTGCCAGGTAAACCTGGTAAAAATATCCTCTCATTTCCTATGGCAACCCTCCTTGTAGCATTTCTTCTACTGTGGTTCTGCTGTTGTGGCAGGCCAATGACCAGAATCATTACCATTGCATAGTAATACTCTTTGGCTTTACATCAGAGATTAATTTGTTTCCTAAAGCCTGTGCCATTACTGGGACATGACTCATTGAAAAGCAGTGGTCTACATTTATTTGTCTCCCTGCTACAGGCACTGAACCAAATTGTTTTCTGAGTGTTTAAATGAAATCCGTACTCTTAAAATTAGGTCATTGCCCTGATAAATCCTTCCTAACCATATATCCAGAGAGCTGATTAAAATCCAATCCATTTGACATTATAATTAAGTCTCACATCTAGTTTACAGTTTTATAATTACATCTCTGCATCCTGAGAAACATGAGAGGTCTCTCCTGTTCATCTGAGGGATCAGAACAATTCTGCTGAGGGGAGGCAGCACTGGCCTTTGCACATGGAAGTGCAAAGAAGACAGACGTAGACTGCCGAAAGAGGCCCTTGTCAATTAGCAGAACTGCCCAGCTCTGCAGATGTGCCCTGCAGGAGCAGTGCAGCATTTAGAATACAAGGGGGAGACTGATTTTTCAATGAGACTTAGCGAGGAGAGGTCAGTGACCACGAACAACATGGGCTGATTCTTCATTCTTAAGTGTGGCATGATCCAGCTCTCCACAAACATGGAAGCAAACCGCCAAATGTGCTATTACCCTGATTTTGGCTGATTTTCCTGCCTGTTTTTCCCAGCCAGTCCTTGCTTTTCATGTTTCTCAGAAACAGGTGGGGCAAGAGAAGGGGGGAGAGAGCTGTCTGTAAAGATCCAAAGTTTTATTTCATTCTGAACTTGCTTAAAATACATCCAGAGAAAGCTTGTGCCTTTCTTCTTTTGGCTTCAATGATTCTAAAGTTATAAAGAAAGCATTGGGAGAAGGCTGAGATATGGAGTCAGCACTATTACAAATTGAAGAGAATCACTACCCATCTTCCTGTAAAAGGCACAAAAACGCACCTGGGCTTCCCCTTTTGAATCAGAAGCCTCCTTTGTTCAGTCAAGTCTTCCTCCTCATCCTCACGTCTACTGATAAGAACAAACATACATCTGATGTTTTCAGCCGTATCCAGTAATATTCTGGAGCTTTTGCTATTATACCATGAGCTGTGGCATGCAGTTCTCCTTTGGAAAACAGCACTATAAACTTGCAGCACAAGTACAATTCATGTGTAACACCCATTGGGATTTCTCAAAATAGATGCCAATATCTGGCCTTATGTACTTCAGAGATTGCTTGCCCACTTATCTGTTGATCGCATGCATCAAAAGCAGTATCGTTCACCATCACTATGCTGTTTAGAATAAGTGTGAAGAGCACATGGGAGGAAAAATAAAATTGTGTCCATTTTAGCTCCTCAGCATTTTACTTATGTTTTACTTATGTTTTCTTTGCAAAACAGACTAG
>NC_089874.1:88040000-88062500 GCF_040182565.1 Anser cygnoides
TAACAACATGCCCTCCTTTAGCAAGAGTTATCTAAACTTTCAATAGAGAACATATAACTTCAGTGCTTAAAACATTTCTGTTTAAACTGTATCTTATACTGCCACTGTTTGAGACAGAATTCTGCACTTATGTGGAACACTGGCTTGAATACATTTTCTAATTTTCTTACCTTCTTATTTCTTCACTAGCTTACTGTTAACAGCTTTATCACTCACGTTTTTCTTTCTTCTATAGCTGTAGTAGATCTTTTTTTTCCTTCTCATTTCTAAAATCCTAAAAGTTTTAGTAGAAGTAAACAAACAGCTATGTGAAGACTGTAATCTGAGGAGTCAGTACAGGGTCCTAACTGAAAATCTTAGAGAAATTAAAAGTTGAGCTCTGTTCACCTTGAGAAGAGGTGTTGGTGAAGACAACGGGTTACATGACTTCCTTTGACCTACTCCATACTATGAAGGCCTTTGGAATCAAAGGAATTATAAGAGAGGCTGGCAAAGGACACAAGTCTTTACACTAAGATCCTCATACAATTCCTGTGCAGTGAGCTTGGAGCCACAGACTTTTTGCCAGGTTTTGATGTACAGAAACAGAGTTGTTTGTAAAAGACTTTTGCATAAAGTCCTAGTGGTATTTCAGTGTTTGTACATGTTTTTTCTCATAGTTTTTACTTTGCTTAGTGGCACACTGGAACATCAGTACCTATTCTATTGCTTGTGCAAACTCTGAAAGCACAGAAGAAACAAAAAAATGCCACAGCAGGGGAAGCTAGGATGCTGCTTGTACGAGTCATCCCTCTCTAGCACAAAGCTATGCAGATACCCATGGATCTCTGCCAACCCTGGTTAGCTATAGAGACATTTTGTTGTGCTGATATACATGCAACCAATGAAAACCGTTCCTTCTCATTTACAATGGAAAGGCCTCTCCCCATGGCTGTTGAGCCCACCACAGTTTGGCAAGAACACACTATCGGGAATGCATTCTCTAATTTTACAATACATTGAACACAACACCTTTTATTCCAGCTCACCCTGTTCTTGGGAAAACCGCTCTGCTTGACTTAAACTAATAAAAGTAATTGAAAAGCTGTTTAGAAACTTTCCTTATCCCTTGTTATATGTCCTCCTGCTAAGCTTCCAGAGGTGACCAGCTGCACCAGCCATTATCAGGTGACTTCATTAAGCAGTTGTCTTTCCCATGACAAAAGTTTCTGGAGAAAAAGCAAATGGAAAAATACTTCTATATTAACTCTAAGCTGTGAACTGCTACCTTTCAGCATCCTAGTGAACTGTGGATTTAAAAGGATAATAGAGAAGACAGCAGACCCATTCCGAATAGGAGGCTGTGCAAGACAACCTCCAGAGCATCTTCCACTTTCTTTAATTCTATGAAATAATCCCACACTGAGTCTCCAGCCTCGTGTATCAGCCCATAAAGAAATCCAGTTAGAAGCAGAATTCTGAACAGACTTCCCAAAGCAGTCATTTTGTTCATTTGAAATCCTCAGAATATATCACCTAATTGCCTCCCATCCTCAGCTGTCATTTTCAGTCCTTCATACTAAAGCTCTAAATGAACTCAGAAATGTGCTACTCATATTTCTGCAGGCATCTGTCAGATCATAGGATTTTATGCCATATAGGGAAGCTTTTTTATAAAGGGTCAACAACCCTCTTAGGCAGTGCTGAAGAAATATAAGCAAGGACCATGTTAAATTGCAATAGATCCCAAATTACATATTTTGCAGTTTCAAAAGGTGATTCACAATTTTCTATCTTCTCAGCTGACATGTTTCAAATTGGCGTTTCAAAATGTCTGCCGTTAAGCTGACCTCAACACTGTCATCCTTGCAAAAAGAAAAAAAAAAAAAAGAAAGAAAGAAAAAAAGAAAAAGCAGAAGGTAGAAAAAGGAAATAAACTCAGGAAAGGATATGTGAAAATAGCAGTAAAAAAGAAAGAGCAAAAACGTAGCAGCACAAGAAAAAAAAAAAGTGATAAAATACGAAGAAAACTGAGAAAGAAATGAAAGCCCAGTTCTGAGCTTAAGTGGAGTTCTTGGACCAACAGGCAGAGTATGCCATGGATGGTTGGTCAGGACAATTAAGGCCCAGTTGTGTACACAGGGGCCTGATGTGTTGAGACTTTCTAAGTTTCTGGTTCTCAGCTTCGAAGCCTTCATTTTCATTAAATATTGGTTGTGATTTTCCAAGTCTTTTAACAAACAGTCACAACACAGTTGTTCTGTCCTATTAGCATCTTCATCATCAACATGACTAACACCTCTAGAATCCTTATGATTACTACATTTGTATTACTGAAGGTAGGTCTTTGGGAGTGCAATAGAGACAAGGTTGTCTGGCTTAACGCTTAGAGTTTACCCACAATCTGTCATGTGAAAGGAATAAAACATGCAGTGCCTAGTCAGAATGAAGACCCATGATGGATTAAAGCATATTCCCTGGAACAAAAACAGAAATTTTACCTACTCTCCTCTGGCACATGCATGAACTGGAATTATTTTCAAAATTAACTTTGGGTAGCTTTTCAATGGGCCATCAAAAGGCGTATCCATCACAGTTGCCACCATTTAGGACAGTTCAAGTGCTAGTATCAGAGTGGAAATGAGAGAGCAAAGGAAAAGTCACTGGTGTATTTTTAAGTTAGTTTCAATATTGGTAAATTTAATACTGCACATTTCTTGCCATCCCATTGTAAGGATTTGCTCAATTCATTCCCAGAATAAAAACAGGTCTTCTCTTCTGCCTCAGGTGGAACAGTAGCAAAGAGAGTTTCATTCCCAGCCTTCACACTGGTAGAGTGTATAGACCTGACCCATAATAAAGACTATAATGGAAATGCTCTGGTAAGATTAAGTAATGCTAACAGTGTCATCCTGCCACCCCACCTAGTATTTCAATTAAATGTGTGGTTTGAAATCCTGAAACTTCCATCTGTTATCTCTTCTACTGAGCAAATATAGCCTGAGTGCAATAATATAGGACAGTGTTGCTTAAACAGCTGTATAAGCTTTTCAGTATTATCCCTATCAATGAACTCTAACCCTGATACTGGAAGCCAAGGCAATAAAAGAGAAAGTAGCTTAAGAACTACTTCTGTTGTTTTATTCTCTTTGAGTCTACTAATAAAGATTGTATCAGGACTGATTTTCCTGAATTGGCTAATACCCATCTTATGTCAATACATCGGCCACAACTGATTTCTTTTAAAGAACTAATAAAAACATTTTCAAATCATAATGTGCATCAGTCATTTAGTGCAAATGTCAAATAAATTTGAAAGAACTATGTGGAGAAAAGACTGAGGGATTTTTGGGGCTCTGCACTCTCATTTCTGCCACGGATGTATTAGTATATATATATAGATCTATTATATATAGTATATATAGCGTATATATATAGATCTATTAGTAGAGTTAAAAATGATCAAACTGAAGTTGGAATGTGACAAATGTCAAAATGAAGACAAAGGGGTATTGGCACATTGGTGTGGTAAGTCTGCATACCCTTATTTCATATTCTGTTTAGAAAGTAACTACTTCATTTTTAGAAGCAAATCTCTCTCCCCTTCTCTCTCCCCCCCCACCCCCCCATATTTCGAGGCAGACGATAATGACGTCTATAAGTTTAACGTGAACACAGTCATCCCTGTTAGAAAATATATTAGCAAATATTAAGTTTTCAAAAGATGAACTCTGTATAGGATGAAATGTTTAACAGTTCTAGTGTGTCCCAGATACATCTGAGATAAGATACAAATGCTGAGTTTTCTCCCATATAATTATTTATAAATGGACAGTGACTAAGGACTAAATTTTGTATTCATTACTTGACACCATCAAAATTAGCATTAATATTTGTCATGCAAAAGGTTGTTAACAAACTTTGGTTTTATAATCTAAGTAAAGTCAATTAAAATGTCAGCTACTAACAAGAATTAATTATTATACAAATATACATCTACTCAGAGGTTATATTCGATGGTTCCTCCTCCTGCCTTTCTCCGCTGTTTCATTCAATGAGATAAAATTCTGTGTGGTTCCATCTATTACCAATGTGGAACTGCTCTATACTTCTTTATGTATATTGATCTGGTTAGTTGAGAAGTTCATTATTCTTGTTCACATATTTGACTCAAGTCAACAAATGACTGTTCAGGGAAGGGAATATAAAGGTGGACTAGCTCAAGCTATGTCCCTCTTTGATAGTTTCTTGATAGTAGTTAAGCCACCAGCTTTGAATATTTGGCCTCCTGTCCTGAAAGTCTACAACATTATTTAAACCATGTAGGGAAGAGACACATGATGAATATAAAAATATCAAAGGAATTATGATTAGTTTGTGAAGGAAGATTTAGGCAGGATCAATTCTTTGAAGGAACGAGTAAATGAATCAGAACCCTCACAGAATTACCTCAAGGTGTTTTGACATGTGTAGTTTACCTTGAAGAGTTACTAAGCCCTTTCCTATAAGAGACCAGTGTGTAGGACTTTTTCAAAAATAATTATTTCTCTATCTTTATAAAGAAAAAAAAATGGACTTTTAGTTTTAGAAGACTGTTTTATCCTTGTATTACATTCTTAACAGCTCAAGAAGAAACATATTTTGGACCTCCAAGGAGAGAACTGTTACTATCATAGTCTAGAAGCCAGTCTAGTTTACTGGAGAATTGCAAGGAATACCAAGGAGCAGGGAAACGCAAAATGTTCATCACGTGGAGGACAGCATGGAGACAACAGCCAAGGTAGTACAGCAAACCCAATCAAATCCTTTTATATGATTTTTTTTTTTATAAGAAAAACAAGTTTTTCTTCATTTTAAAGGACTATATATTCAAAGAAAAAAAAAACTATTATAATTTACATCACATTTACACATAGGATTTACCTGTAACTTTTTTTTTTTTTTTAAGGACAATTTTCCCTCTTGCATAAGTGCTATCCAAAACTATGAACCTGAACCTTACTATCTCATTCTTTTCTAATGTTGTCTTCCACCTGGAAGTAACTCAGCAATTTCTGTGTATGATTTAATAAATGTCTCTCCCAGATGGGTCAATCTTGTCCTTACTACTCTCCCAGAAAAAAAAAAAAAAAAAAGTTTTATTCCTGATACGCTTTTATGTTGCCATGAATTCAGTTTAGAGGATACAAAATTGAAGAAGAGCACCCTATACAAGGAACAGTTTGAGAAATTTAGGTAACTTGGTCTTGGTATGGGACTAGCTCTTCACAGCATTTTGCTTCCCCTCACAGGTGAATTTAATCATTGCTACAAACAGTACTGTTACACCTGAACAGAGTTACTGATTGGTATTGTAAAGCTTTAGGACATCTCCTTATATAGGGCTTAGAATACCGGGTGGCTTCAAGGTGAAACCTGAAGTTCTAGGTTACAAAGAAATGCAGGTAAGATCTTTGTAGTCTGCATAGGAGAAAAGCTACAGCATTTTTTGCTGTAGGAATAAAAAGTTCATTTTCCTCTGTTCTTGATGGCAAATCTCACCAGTAGAAGGAAAGTCTGTACATGATGACCTTTGAAAGACACAAATACATGTCTTTGTCTCACTGTTTTTAGGAGATATTCTCCATTCTTGACACTCAGTCACATCACTCCTCCCTTTGGTGCCCCTCATATGGATGTATCTTAAAGGCACATGAGGCACATTTGGTCAGGTTCCCCTATTGCACAGTTAGAAGTTTTCAGCAGTTGCTGAAAAATGATTTCTTCAATTTTGAAGACTGACTATATAAAATAAAGTATGTATTGTATAAAAAGATGATCATTCCTATTAAAGCAAAATAAACAACACTGCATATGAAAACATTTATGACAGTGTTCTGTTCCCACATTGCAAATTACTTTGAAGCCATTAGAACATTTTTCTTTGAAGGATCGTATATACGAAATGCATTATTAACATATGAAATGTTATTGAACTCTACACTTAGAGTATTATGACTAACAGAATACGGACAGTGACTGTAAACTCAGGCTGTACTTTCAATGATAAAGTAGAGTTCTTCCTTTCTTTAGAGAATAGGGAGAGGCTTAGTTTACTAACTGAAAATCTTTAGTTTATAAAAAAGAGCATTTTACTCCTCTCAACAAAAAATATTAATTCATGGTAAAACTTCCTACCATTTAAAGCATAAACAATGTATTTGGGACAAATTAAAATGTTTCAGCATTTTAATCTACTGATGGCAGAAACTAGCTTGAGGAAAATCATGTAGTCATATCATCCCATCTAGATGACCCTGTTACACAGGGAAAGCAACAGACCAATGTGGGTGTTGGACCGTGCAACATTTCAGTTGAATCTTTGCATTAGAGATATGCTAGCTAGCAAAAGTGAGGTTATATATTTGCCTGATTTTGTAGCTGTGTGCTGAGCAAGCAACTATTACTCACATTTTTGGCTAGAAGTACAGGTAGGCTACACTTAAACAGATACTCATGCAAATGTATCCTGGCTGCTCCCCAAAACTATTAGAGGAAATGTCTTGGCATATACCCTCATTTGTGCCTTTTTTGGGGGAAAGATAATCTGTTTGAGTTACAAGAAAAGTGCTTTACATCTCTCTAGGTGAGTCCCTGATCAGAACTGTTGGGGTGTCTGTGCTACACAAAACATCTTAGCATGAGCTGACTTTCCATTTAGTCTAGAAGAGACTAAATTCCCGCTCTACTCTGCGCTGGTGCAGCCTCACCTCGAGTACTGTGTGCAGTTCTGGGCACCACAGTACGAAAAGGACATTAAACTGCTGGAGAGTGTCCAGAGGAGGGCGACGAAGATGGTGAAGGGCCTAGAGGGGAAGACATATGAGGAGCGGCTGAGGTCACTTGGCCTGTTCAGCCTGGAGAAGAGGAGGCTGAGGGGGGACCTCATCGCAGTCTACAACTTCCTTGCGAGGGGGAGTGGAGAGGCAGGGGACCTATTCTCCGTTATCACCAGTGACAGGACCCGTGGGAACAGTGTGAAGCTGAGGCAGGGGAAGTTTAGGCTGGACATCAGGAAGAGGTCCTTCACAGAGAGGGTGGTTGCACACTGGAACAGGCTCCCCAGTGAAGTAGTCACTGCACCAAGCCTGTCTGAATTTAAGAAGCGATTGGACTGTGCACTTAGTCACATGTTCTAAACTTTGGGGCATACCTGTGCGGTGCGAGGAGTTGGACTTGATGACCCTTATGGGTCCCTTCCAACTCGGGATATTCTATGATTCTACGATTCTGTGATTCTAGAAGAGGATGTAAAGGGTGGCCAGAAGCCATTGTTTACAGAAGTTTTCATTTACTTGAAACCAAAAACTTTTATACTCTCCCATAATCAGAAATGGACCTGATTCATTGCTTTAATCTACATTAATTCTTTTTAATTAGTGAATCAGTACAGATTTTCCCATTGTCCTCAGTGTACCTATATTATTCTATAAGGATAAATACAAATACAAATACAAATGTAAATGTAAATATAAATGTATGTATGTATGTGCAAATATAAGCCAATTCAGATTTTGATGTTATTATATGACTGCAGAATACATAATTCTAGATGGGTGTTTATTCTCTTTATAAGTTTATCTGAGTTTGCTTGTCACCACTGGTATTATTCTATAGGAACAGGACATGTTCTTTCACTAGCTGTACCCCTCTCATATTATCATGTTTGGTCACGCTCACTGCTTCCAGACTTTGGGCAAGGAAACAGTCTTTTTTTTTTTTTTAATGAAAACTTGGTCTTGTTTCTTTCTATATATTAAAAAATTCCCAATCTCATTATTCTTCCTGTGTTCCCATTTCCTGCAAATCCTCTTTATGAAACCTTTTCTACCAACAGAACATCAGGTTTTGGAGGGGATATAAATAACATTTCTGTGTTGATATATGATGTAAATGTCACCCGTGTATTAACTCTGTTTTGTGTTTATGTTAGCACTAGAAAGAATCAATCACAAATGTTTTACCACATACAATATAAAAACAATACCCGATTCAATGAGCTTATAGTATAAGCAAAACTCTTTTCTTTATTGGTATTTGTTGATGAGTGGCTGTGTCAAAGAGATACACATTAATAGGTAAAGTCAAAGAAGGAAAGCCTAGCATTTATCGTATATATTTGAATAATTCAAGTTATGTAATTTCATTGATCTATGTAGTATAATTTCACAAAGATTTTGAAAGAAATCAAGTCATTTGGCTAACCTGGGCAAATGAACTGTTTTACTCTGTTCTCTGCACTGTGAATGAAATTCCAGAAAGAATTATTTACAACTTCAGTGGTCTGCATCTGTTCTCATTTTGCAATACTAACATTGTATGTATGCATCTTTATAAATCATTTTATTTGGTATTTGTCTGCCATTCCTAATAATTCACTCCCACATTCACAAACAATTAATAATGCAGCCAATTCTCAAATTTATTGCTACAAAAACACTTCAGTGATCTCTCTGTGTATAAAACACTAGCTAACCATACAAATGTTACAATCAGATAAGCAAAGTTGTAAAATTCCAGGCAGCTTTGAAATTATTACCATTATTTATGATATTGTTGCAGGAGCCATTATGCATCTGAGAGTTGACATTGGTGGCAATTATGTAATTAACTAGCCAGAAACATTGTTTATTAAATCAAATCTGGATTGAAAAAACAGTTCAGAATATGAACATATATTTTTATATTGAGACTTTGAAAGAATCTAAGATCAAAGAAATATTTAAACATTTAAGAACACTGTATGCTATTTGTTCACAGAATTGAGCTGCTTAACTAAAATATATTCCCCAATGACACAGAAGAAAACAAGCTAAAGATTCTTCAACAAACATAAGAAATGAGGAAAGGCAAATTTCAGTTTTGATATGGAGAAACATTATGCAAGTGACTTATCAGAATTTGTTACGTTGCAAATTTGAAAGGTCCTTTCTACCCTTTCTTTTGTTCTAATCCTAGTGAAACATATCCCAAAAGCATGTATTTTGGCAAGTGTTCAAACCACTTTACTGCATCAGAACTCTTACTCAAGGAACAATGAACATCTACTGATACTGTTGTGGTCTCCTGGGTCAGGAGGCTAGCCTTTTTTGCTTCCAGTTTCATTGTTAACAATGGGATATCAATATCCTCAAGAAACAATGAAGTTGTATCTGTGGTTTTATTAAAGAATCTTTTGCTCCTCCTGTTGTGTATTGTGTTTCACTGCCACTTGTACAGAGACAAACACAGGTTTCACAAAATACTTGCTGTCAGTACAGATGTGGTACTGCATTGTTTGAACTAGGCAGTTTTCAACGGTATATTTATTTACTCTAGAACAGTTTTGATGCCTTAGTATGCATTTATAATTTTATCAACTTTTTTTTTTTTTCAGATTTCTGTCTCAGATAACAGTTTTCAATGACTCTGAAATGTATTTTTGAGTCTTTGCAAATTTCAGAACCTACATGGACTAAAATAGGTTAGAGTAATATTACTTTCACTGGCATTTAATTGTTGAATATTTTTAGGGTGTTTGTTTTTTCTTTTTTTTTTTTTGTTTATTTGGTTGGCTGTTTTTGTTTGTTTGTTTATTTACTTTCTGTTTAGTGCTTCAGTTACATATGATTCACAATCTTTTTCATACTGTTGGGGGCATAAGAACGAAGGTGAATTATAAAGGATCCAAAGAGTTGGCCCAGACCTGTGAGTTCCAAAATCTGCCTGTCATCTTTCAGCATAGGTAGGTTAGGAGTTATCACCCCTTGGACTGCAGTAAGTAAATCAGTTCTTCAGATTAATATAAATTATTCTTATTACATATCCTTTTAATGTATGATTTCATTGCCATGTTTAATTGCTGCTTTCTTGTATTGAAACACGCCTTTCATAAGGGATGCTTCTGCATGGAAGATACACCATCCAGTGGTGCTTTTATCCCATTCTTTTTTCTTTTTAGCTAAGTCTTGAGTCTTAAGAAGACACATTGTATATGTGATCATTTTATATTAGAACAAGAAAGGTGTTCAAAACTTTTAGCAGGGTGGAAGATGACCAAATATTAACACTCTTTTCTCTGTTTTTAAACATATATTGACAGAAAATTATCTTCCATATGCCCTAATGAAGCAATTGCTTCACTGCATGGCAGATCATACTCTTTCATTTGTACCATAAATATAATTGAAATACTGTTAATGTTGCTTCTCTGAATTCACCCCCGAGTGGAAGTCAATTTCTTCATAAGTACCTGTACCTCTAAGAGGAGCACAGTAATTGTACCATATTAATGTCAAAAGAAGAGAAACAGAGTATCATTTTCAAATTACTTTGCTTGACAGCCTGTAATTCCTTCCATACCTTAAAGAGGATACAAAATATGTCTAGTTTTAAAACTTGATGAACATCCTTTTATTTCTCTGTTCTATCTGTTGCTTTTGGGAAATTTTGGTACTTGAAATGATGTCTTCTAATTTCATGTAAAGGATCCAGAGAGCCAGGGACATAGTTATATCTCTCTTGGTACAATGTAATAACAACATAAAACATGTGAGAACAGGGAATATTTATTAATTTTTTTGGTGTGCAGTAAAGGTTAGAGATACACCTGGTTCCAATGCCAAGAACAATTGTCAGTAAATCATGGTACGGAACTACATTGGGTGCAGGTGCCCAGGTGCTGGTCCTGGTGAGGAATGCTGGGGCAGCCTCTCTGAGCAGAGTTAGAGACTGCTGACACAAGTCTTTGCATATGTATGCAGCATGTAGATTTTTTATTGATGTTACATTGCTTCAAGCAGCACAATGCTATTAAACGCAGAGAGACAAAGCATTGCTTCCTCCATCATTGGTGACCTAAATTATAGGTAGAACATTTTCATATTTTTATGGATAATAGTATATTTACAAAGAGAAAAATAAATCTGTTTAAAAGAGTAATTCCATATATATATCTTTTTGGAATACACGATGGAATACATTTTTGGAATACAGAATTAGTCTCTATAGTATCCCATGCAGAAAATATCAAACTAGGATTTACATATTTAAAGCAAAAAATCTGGAGTCATTTCAACTTTAATTAATTTGGTAATTAAAAGCCCTCACTGTCTGTAGACACCATTCTTTTCCAAAGAACAAACCAGAGCAGGTTTAGTAGGACAGAATTAGATAATACAGTCATAGACACTGTAAAGTTAGCTCAAGCTTCTTTGAAAAAAAAAAAAAAAAGGCACAGTCTCAGTGAATGATGAAGCAATGAGAAAGAAGACAAAACATTTCACTAGAAAAAAAAAGAAAAGAGCATCTGTTTTACATTTGTAGACACTGCCTAACTCTTGGCTATTTTATAATAAGCAAGCAGAAGTTTTGTCCATTATACATAGCTATTCCAAATGAAATCATGAAATATAAGGTAATCAAAAATCAAAAGATACATTAAAAATAAGTGAAGAGTGGATAAGTAAACATAATACCTGGAGAGAGGAATTTATGAAACTTTACTCATAAGATAAATGCATATTTATATTATTTTGCTAGTTTGGATATTTGTAGAATAGAATTTGTTCCCTAAGTAATTGATAGAGGAAATCTAATAAGTAGAAAAGTATTTTCCATTTTGTTGTTGTTGTTGTTTGTGAGTGAGTGACAATCAGACAGTGACCTGAAAATCGTAGTCATTTATCCCTTTATAAAGTAGACTTGCATGTTTGCAGAGTTCACAAAGCTGTTTAAAAAAAAATGAAAAACAACCCAAAACTTATGGAATGGAGTGAATATGAATGGTGGATAAATACAGAAAAAAATTATATATATATATATATATATGATCTTGCTTGCATGTACCCAATTAACAGAAGAAGCTGATTTGGCTGAGTAATTTATTTACTCATCTTCAGTCCTAAGCAGCGTTACTTCAGTCCTAAGTAGCCTTACTAAAATTATATGACTTCCAACTCTACAAAATTTAAAATTAATAAGTTTTTGTAATAATATTTCTATTCCCATTATACCTGTAATAAACTTCTCTTGCATTGAGCAGTTGTATCTGGACAAATTATTATTACAGTCTAAAAACGGCCCTTAGATTTTACCATCAAGAACTGCACTTCAAAACTGCATAGCTAAAAAATTTATGTACTGTAGCTTTACTGAAGTGAATTTGTAATGTTACTGTAAATCTTCAATATTTATCATGAAAATGCACTACCATCTTATTTATTGATAGGTTTTACGTACTTTTGTCCAAAATGGAATAGGAACAGAAATTTAAGATGTGATCATTTTATATCTGAGGATTTTGAGAGCAAAATGTACAAAATACCTTATCTGTAAAATCCTTTTGCTCTAAGTATAATTACTACCTAATAAGAGTGTTCATTTCAATGGTACTCAGACTTCAAGAATGTTCAGAATGTTTCAGACTTCAAATCTTCAAGGATTATGTATTGTGTGAAAACAATTATTTCTATTAGAAATTGTCTTTCACTTTCAAATCAAGGAACAGGAAAGCTAGAACGTGCACTGTGAAATAGTTTTATGAGGGAAGATGTGCACATTCACAATTATGAAAACTCAGATGAGAGCAAGAAAATATATTAAAAAAACAAACAAACAAACTTGGAAGTATCCCAACATAGGAAGGTCTATAACTAAGCTGTCTAAAATGCCTAGTTTTGTCCATGCAACTAGAATAGTAATAATTAATTTTTTTTTTGACTTAAGTGGGACACCAAAATATGTTACCTTGTTATCTTCCGGTATGTCCCAGTGTCCTTTTTGGAGACAAGAGTAAAGACGGAGTGCATTTTTCTTATGTAATATATGAGTTTACAAAAAGTGCCCAGATTTTTACATGGGGCCACACTAGAAAATTAATTTAGAATACAATAGTTCAGTTGGAAGGGGTCTTCAGAAATCACCTAGTTCACCTGCAGGATTTGTTTGATAATATAATTGATAATACTAATAATATATTTGATAATACTACATATTCACAAAACTTTACATCCTTTTTCATGTTGCAATTTACGAATAAATCAATGTAACACAATAATATAGTTCAAATTTTTGTGCCATGATGGCAACACTATGTTAGTCTTTTATTTTGCCTTGCTTGATTTGAAATAATTTCACTTTGAATGATCAAATCTATTTCAACACTCTCTTTCAGGCAATACATGAAAGCTTAAAAAAGGAAAGGTTAAAACTAGAGGGATAATGTATTTTTCTCATTACATAGATGCATAGATAGAATTAATATATATGCATCAAGACGGAAAACTTCAGTGTGTTTTTTGTCATGTCATAAGAGAAAGAATAGTGACATACCTGTGCCATTTCTTTGATTTTCAAGAAGCCACATAACTCCATGGTCTGTTGAAGAAATTTAGTTTGTGATTATGAGTGAAAGATTAAGTTTTACCAGATTCTGCCTTGGAAGAAAGCTCTATTCTCCTGCATAGAAGAAACATCCTTCTGAAGAAGAACTTGCTTTTTCCTGCTTTTAAATGCAGAGATGACTCACATCATCACATAAAAATATTAGTTAGGGAAAACTGAGAATGTAAAATAAAGCCACAAAGATAAACATACTGACAATTTGCAAGGAGTTTTAACACTTCATGAAATCCAAGGTAAAGATCTCTATCTCAAGAGTAAATTCCAATTTCAGAACATATTATTTTGCCATGAGCCTAACATTTTCCATCTACAGATCCTCTAACAAAGTAGTTACTAGTCTTTCCAGTGCTGCATTGTAGTTTTTGTTTGTTTGTTTTTTAATATTCTTCTGCCAACTATTCCACTGTGCAGGCTGAAGAACTTACCCAAGTTCTTCAGTATGTTAGAACTAAAACCAAGAATAGAATCTGTTTTCTTAACTCTCAAGCTAGTGCACAACGCTTTGGGCCACCCTTCTATGCCAGGAGGATGGATGGAAAATGGACTGGTGGCATTATCATGTTGCTAACATTTTTACCTCATGACACTATTATCCAGCAGTAGAGATTCCTCTCAGAAACCTGTCAACCAGCAGGAAACAATTCTGTATGTAGTATGTGTGATTGTTTCTGCCTGTTCAGAAGTTATCAAACCTACCATTTCAAGCAGAAATCGAATGGCAATTTCATAATGCCATAAGTTTCCTTGTACCTTTTCAGTTTTACTTCAGTGGACTAAAAAAAAATATTCATAAACCAGGATGTACCAATCCATGTAACTCTGTCTCCTGTGCTTATTGACTGTGGGTCAGTTCCAGACAGCGAATGACTGTGATATAGTTCTGCTTTTCAGAGTTAAACAAAATAAACTGCAACTGAACTTTAAATATGAAGTCAGGAGTCTTACATCAGTGGCAAAAATTTGAAAATAATTCATTTCTATGCCAGTCAGACGTTCTAGAAAGACAAATATGGATTAATGCATTCCGTTGATAGATTAAGATCATCATATAAGAAGCTTAAACTCCTCTCATGATTCTAGACTGTATTTGTATTTCTGAATAATTTGTGCAGGTGTCATTTTCAACTATCTTTACTACCTGTAGAATGTGTTTAAATTACTTTATTTCACTCTTGCATTTCAAGTTCAGAAATAATCTCATTTTTCATTAAAAATAGATTGAAATTACTTGTATATAGAAGCATCAAAAGAGGAAACTATCACACATAAGAACCATATGTAATTGGGAGGCTAGGAATTTTGAATTAGGTGCTTGATGAATTGCTGCACATACTATACATTATGTGCACATTATTTACTAAAGTATATTGAATCAGTCTCAGAAGCTATTTACAATTAAATGCAGCTTAATGTTTCAGTTTACTGCAGGGATGTATAAAGAGGCCTGTCTAAAACAAGAATTGACCCAAGACAAGAGTGTTTCTTTAAGTTTTAAATGATTTGATTAGTTATTTCTTATCTTCATTGTTATTTTTGTGGATTTATCCTAATTTTTAAAGGGTTGGGAATTGAAAATACAAATACAATGAAAAACAGAAAAGGTGACAGAGAATCCCAGATCATGCACATATGTGCAACTTATTCAAATCAAAGGGAGTTACAAGTGGTTGCCTTGCCTGTGACCCTTGCTTACTGTTCTTATAATGAAGCCTAAAGAAGCAGTATTTATAGTTTATCAAGACACACCGTTACTAGTTGCTACTGAAAACAATACAAACACAAAAAAGCAAAACAGAATAACATATATATTTCTGCTATTACTTACCACCATATCCAATACCTTAATAAAACCTTAGGAAAAAAAAAAAAACAAAAGAGAGAGGAAACAAATAAGACGAACACCAGTCTGTTGATCCAAGCCAGGGGCACAAAAGCTTCTCTTGCTTCTAGATGATGCTGTTCATCCAGTTATTGTTAAAATATTTTCCTCTTCAGAGGAGAAAATCAAAAGCTTGTTATGATTATTAACTTGCACAGATTTCCCATTCTCAGGAGCTAGCTCTGGTTTGGGATATTAAATCCATAGCCCATACAAAGGTTTCTTTCTATAAATATCAAACTCTCTACCAGTGATGCACAAAACATACCTAGCAACATAAGATATTAAGATCATCCATCAGCAGACTTATAGTAATCAAAAAGGTTTCATAACTTTCTTTCTGTTGGTTGGTTTTCCTAAAGGCCAAGTAAAATTTATGGGGATATTCATACCTCAGAGGAACTGTGGGTCATTGAACACGTCTCTGTACATTACGATTCATGTGAGAAAATGTTGACATTTGCTCTGGCAGGAATAGCACTAGTTAAAGTGCTCTGCTTTCATTCCTAATATTTCTTTGCCCAAGAAAGGCAGGATTTTAAAAACAAATAATTTTATCTCAAACTCCTTGTGCTATTGGAGTTCTTTGTTCCAGCAGCAAGCATGTAGATCTACTGTTGATTAACTGAATAACAGGGAAGAGAAGCATTACATTATTATCATGCCTCTCTGACTCAAAAGCAAATATAAATATTGTTTTGATGTCTGCTAAAGAACTGTGAGGGAAAAGGCATATTTAGGTGTACAGTCATGTACTCCTAAAATAAATGCTTTCTCATGAAATCAAATGAGGGAATACAAATAACTTCAAAGTTTAAAATTTAATTTTGCTAATAAAAAATGTATTCATTCTCTACTTGCACTTCACTCTTTTCCTATAGTCCAGATTTGAAAGGTCAACACTTTTTTTTTTTCAATATTTCACATTCTTTTCTACATTGTAATTTATCAAACCAGTAACTAAAGACGTATTATATCAAAGTATTTGAAGACAATAACAATTTTCTTATTCCTGTGGCCTGTGTTTGCTGATGTTTGACCAAGCTAATTATGTCTTGCTTCTTTACAGATTTATACAGTAATTGCTAATGTGTGCTTTTAGAAGGATGGCTGCCAGAAGGACAGAAGAAAGGCATAGAGAATGCTAATGGGACTTGGACTTGTAAACAGTTGCTTTTAAATGTTTGTGACCCATCATATAAGAGTATGGTACTGCTGCATTTTAAATAAGAGGTGGAGGAGATGTGGAAAGCACTTGTACTAGTACTAAATCTATATGGCATAGCTAATATTATTTATGATTCACAGCAAGCAGGAGGGGTTGTCCTAAAGCTCATTCTAATACTACACAACAATGAATATGTTTATACATGGCCAGATCAATAAGTTAAAAAAGTGGATTCAGATTCAGTTGAATGTTTGTTTATGTCCAGTGGGCACATGATTTTATAAAACAATGAACTGATACAATTTTGTATATAAAAGTGCAAAACGTTTTAAGCTGGTACAACTGAGTCACTCTGAAAGTGACATAAAAACACAATTGCTAGAAGTTTGGGGGAGAATATTAATTAATAGTTTATTTCTTCACAGCTGTAGAATAAATACAATTCCAAATTTCTTATTAGATCAGCTACAACAGACTGCAGGGTCTTGAATTTTTAATACCAGCTTATCGACATTCATGTAGGAAAGTGTTTGGAAACAAATCTTAATCAAGGAATGCATATAAAATAATAAAAATGTCAATTTATACAACTTGTAAATTCAAAGATATTATGCTCTGCATAGACAACCAAGGGGAAAAAAAATAAAAAATGTTATGCTTGAGTAGCGTATTATTTATAGCCTATTGTTTGTTTTGTCATTTAAACACAGAGATGCAGCTAAGCATTGCAACAATCTAACTCTGGTATTCTATATTTTCTTCTTCCCAGCAATGTTGAGTAGATAACTGGTAGAGCATGGTGGAAAAGGTCATTTTTAGAGCTGAGTGTTTTAATATCAGTATGTCTCATAGCAATTAAGCTACTGCTATATCCTAAGCAAAGCACAGTCTTAGAAAAAGATCCAGAATATATTCAGATGCTTTACAGGAGAATAAAACAGACTTTAGCCTTCTATTGTGAAATTATGCTCCTGAAAAAACCTACTTCAGTTGCCAAATATTCATTCCCTGAGATATGTAAATTTTGGAGGCACCTGAACATTTTCTGTGACCTTAAAAATCTTTTTTTTTTTTTTTTTCTGTAGGTTCTTAAAACAACGTTATACACAAAACAGATCTTAGTACCAATCTTCATACATGAGGCTAATGAAATGAAACTAAGAAGCTAGAAACTAAGGAGCCTTCACATCTTTTCTGAGAGATAAATGTGGTATGTTTATGCTGAAAGTGTAAGCTGAAATAAAATATAGCTCTAACCATGACTGAATTTTAAAACTGTGAAGGTGGTCCAAATTAACACAGTAATTTCCACTAGGAAAATCCTCCCCACACCAAGGTTATGGAAAACCTAGATCTAAAAAAAGGAATTGAGAACAGCTGTGGGCATGACTTTGAAGACTAATGATTAAACAGGCAGGAGGCAAGGGAATCTTGACCGTCAAAGTCTACTCAAAGAACTGGCAATTTGCTCCATGTAATGATCTCATCTGAGAATAATACTCAGATTTCCAGTTGAGGATATCATTTTGGTCATGCTTGGACCACCCTGTTTCAGATACCATTGAGCCAAAGACAAGAAGAAATGAAGAATGTACTCAGAAGACCCAGGAGATGACTAGCAAAAGTCCAGTAAAAGTACAGTTCTTGCGTTCACTTGACAGTGATATTCTTGTGATTATTTGTCTGCTTATATGTTCATTTTTGTAATTAAAATTGCAGTATTTGTTCCATCAGCATATCAGATAATATATTTTGCTTTATTTGTCTCTTTATGTGATAATTTTGTAGTACTCCTGATTCTGCAGCATAAACCTAAGATTGCAATCCACTGTTACAAACATCTAGTTTGTATTGATTGCACTTTTGTAAAAAGGGTGTGAAATTTTATGGTACTAAAACAGTTACGCATCAGCACTCAGCCTCTTTGCACTATCTTACAAGTAATATCAATGGCATTCTTCTGACACATCACTGGTTTTATCCTTTTTTCTTTGATATCTTTAGCATGTTTAAGTATAAAGCTAATAATGAAATTCTAAGATTGTGGATTTCACTAAGCCACTGGAAGCACTGATCAGTCAAGACCTAGGCAGAGATGAAGCTGGTTTGCTTCAATACCACTGAAAATAGTCTGCCTATACAGGATGTATGAGTTACAATTTAACAGTTTAAATGTTCCCCCCTACTGGGTTACTGTATTATATGAGTTTTGTACAGAAGATTCAGGGCAGTAGTGTCTGACAAACAATGTATGTTATATTGTGATATTTTAATACCTTCAGGGTACTCATCTACCATAAATTCCAATTCTTACCTAATTAGCTATGGAAATAACCTAAATGTGGGAATAATTTTCCATTCTCAACACACTGGGCTCAGTGAAACAGCAATGGTAAGAGTAATGGTGTGTTACTGCCCACATTGCTGCTTTCAGAGAGTTCTTTCAATACAACCCTTTCTAGCTAGACTGCAAGTCTCATAATTGTGAACAGGTCCTTCCAGAGTTGCCCAAACTACTCACTGTCTCAGGAGTCTGAAGAGCATGGCAAAAAGCTATTCTTTTTAACACAAAGATAAAATAACAAGTCTCCAAATGAGAGTAGTTTAAGTTAGCTTTCTAATTCTAAATTACATGAGAAAATTTATTTAATCATATGCATTTGATTTAATGCAAGAATTTGAATATGCTGATTGAGCATCTCTCTGCAGTATTGATGTTGATTTTCAATAGTGCTTGGAACACTGGTAAAGATCCAAAAAAAAAAAAAAAGTGAAGTAAAACAAACGTGTCCAAATTTTGAAAGAATTAGACAGGCTAGAGAAATGGTCCAACAGAAACCTCATGCAATTCATGAAAGGGAAGTGCAAAATTCTACAAAATTCTACACCTGGGACGGAACATATATGCACCACTACATGCTGGGGGTTGTCCAGCTGGAAAGGATGTTTGCAGAAAAAGGCCTGGGGGTCCTGGTGGACAATTTGAATAAAAACTAGCAATGTGTCCTTGCTGCAAAGTGTGCTAATGGTATCCTGGCTAGACTAGTGTTGCAAGCAGGTCAAGAGAGGTGACCCTTTCCATCTACTCAGCACTGGTGAAACCACACCTGGAGTTCTGGGTCCAGTTCCGGGAGCCCCAGTACATGAGAGACACGAACATTCTGGAGAGAGTCCATCAAAGGGTTGTGGAGATGATCAAGTGCCTGGAACAACCCTCCTATGAGGAAAGGATGAGAGAACTGGTAAAATAATAAGGGATAGTCTTAAAATTAAATCCTCAGTTAATATTTTACATTTTGATATTGTAAATATTCCTTTATTTGCATCTTTATTGAAGAGGATTCAGGAAAACAAACAAACAAAAAAAAAAAACTGTGGTCAAAGAATTAAGTAAATTGAATTCTGTGCATTTGAAATATGAAACTTTATTTAACTATTTAAAAATGCACTTGAGCAGGTTTAAATTGCCATTGTTGTCATTCTAGGTCAGTTTATTTCATCAGAAGTATGACAACAGTTCTAAGTACAATGATTAATCCAAAGGAATAATGTAATACTCTAATCTATAAACATGAAAATCTCAAATAATAGCAGACTGAGTCTTTTACCTGTGAATTTGGCACTGCAGCAAAAGCAGAGCACAGTGACTGTCACAGGAAAAGAATAATACTAATACATAGGAGCTGGATAAGAAAAGAAGAAATGACAGTGATTTAAGATCTGGGAAATATTTGTGGAAAGATATCTTCCAGCTCTATTCAATGAAAAGAAGGTTAATAGTTTTCTTGATCATAGTCCTTAGAGATATCCAAAGAGAAAGATTCTTTTAAATATTAAAGGAATTACAGGAGCCCATTGCTGAAAACTGACTCTGGGAAAGTGTAGTCCAGAAAGAAGTTGCTCTACTGTAGCAGTTGGGATGTGTGCCCACTCTACATATTATTTTTTTTACTAAAATGACGTTAGATCCTTTTTTTCACTAGTAGTATTTAAATTTGGATAGAAATAGAAATATACTCTTATTTTACACATGAAATCAGACTACTTTATCATAGCAGTCTATGCCACTTTTCCAGCCTGTGACCTGAGCCATACCTCTGCATTGAGGTATGCAGAAGATTCAGAATTCAAAGCAGTAACATTTTTTCATTCAATTTTCTCTCCCAGCCCTTTGCTGAAATAGGCAACTTATGCTCGAGCTTCAGATTTGCAACATAATGCTTCCTTTAGACTGCTCAAGTGGCTGGAGTAGAACCTAGGTACAGCACTCTATCTATCTGTGTGCTCCACAGAAGACCTTGTAACATTCCCAGAAGAACTGAATGAATTTTAAAAAAAAAAAAAAAAAAAGTCACCTGAGTTACATATGCTCCCATATGGATATTTCTTGGTTTTTTTATTTTTTTTCCATTGCCTAGTCTTTGGGATTATACATTCTAGATTATAACTTCAAGAAAATCTCATGAAGATCAGTGCTTTTAGCTAACTAAGAAAAATGATTTCATAGATAACTTCGTTCCTTTAATGTGGAATGGCTATAATTCATTTAAGCCTATTCAACTACATATTCAAAAGATTCATTAAAAAATAGTTTTCCAACCTGTATGTAACAGCTTAACCATATCTGTATCATATTCATTGTGACCACTTAAATAATGCTACTCACATAGCTTGCTCAAATTTTCATAGTTTAAGCTGCAAAGGATATATATAAGAGTGGACAATTTATATTTCTGTTGTATTTTTGGTAGTAGTCTCATTCATATAACCTGAGTACATGCATACACCACCAATGAAACTAATGTAATATTCCTGATGTGTACAGTAATAGAGAGACATTTTCCAGAACCTTCATGAATTTATTTCAGCTCATGTATTGAAATACATATAGTACTGTATCCATGATCTGAAGACTAAGGCAAAAGGCAAGGTGGAGCTATAGGGTCCTATCAAAATCTATAGGGCTAACTCAAAGAACTAGGCATGAAAATATTTTTCTCTTATCTGCTGTTTCTATATAATCTTTTCTTTAACAGCTAGACCTCTGGTCCCACAAAACTTAGTTAGGCCTGATATACAGGCTACCCAGGACTGCAGTGTCAGCAGCTGCCAACTTGCTTTAGCCAGATGTTTTGTCTCTAGACAAAACTTAATTTGCTTTCCTGTAAAGGTCCTTCTGCATACTCTATAGGAAAAGAAGAGCACTGATCTTGACATATACTTCTCTCCATCTTCTCGTCTTTCCAACTAAAATGCCTCATGCACATGCATTAGCAGCTTTCAGATTGCATTTGTGGGCTAAACATGTGATAGTTACTCATAAAACATCTGTGAATGAAGCTGGTTGGTCAATAGGAATCTCCTTCTCTAGCACCAGTGTACCAAAAGTAATTGTACTTTCTCCACAAATATCTACTGAAAATGTTTGATTAAGGGAACATCACTACTCTCGGCTATTCATTCTGCCTGTGAGGTTACATATTGTTTATGCAGCTGTTGACTGATGGGGTTCAGCCAGTTGATGTACTGAAAAACAGACGTGGGAGAAAGAAGTTCTCTGACAGATCTAGATATGACACAGCAAGAGCCCAGGAACTCATAGCTAGGGTAGGGTGAGAGGGAGAATAAATGAAGACTGCCTTCTTTCAAGAGATTTTCTGTTATATTTTCTTAGCATTTGCATCAAGATACATCAGTACCCAGAGCTATGACTTTACCCAAGGCTAAGAGAAATTTTGAGTTGTATTCCCAAGTTTGATTTGGCTAACTAAATTTATGTAGGAGGTTTATGATGTTGCTGTTATTCATCACATTATTCAATTTCTTCCTATCTAAAGCCAAGAGTGATGCTGCTGTTGTCCTCATTTGGGGTTGGGGAAGTGCTAAATCTGGAATAGGATTAGATTTCTGGTTTTGTTAAATTTTATTTAACTTTGTGAGGTTAGATTGGGTAACGGGGGGAGGCAAGAATATCAGGTTCCAAATTAGGAGAAAACAGGTAAATATTTAAAACAGCTATCAATGGCATGTCCGGAGAATTTGTTTAACATTG
>NC_089874.1:89405000-89500000 GCF_040182565.1 Anser cygnoides
GCAAGTGCTGAGTATGTTCCTTAAGGAGGACCTCCTAATTCTGATTTCATTAATTAACTCAACTAATCCACTGGGTGCCATGAGACAACTGTCCAGCTCATTGCTGCTGTGAACAACAAGGTCAGGATATGTACGCAAGTGGCAGCAGTGCTCCAAGGGATAGCTCTGGAGTTTTGACTGTATGAACTAGAGCTTACCCTGAATGGGGTTAAAGAACCATTGGTTTCAAGTTTTCAGTGACTGTTCCACAGAAAAGAGTAATATAGCTTGCATACACTTTAACGCTGAGGGGGCAGCTTTAATAGGCTTATGTGTGGTTTGTCTTAGTCTCCGTAAGTGGTCTGTGTTCCCAGGACAATTATTCCAGCCAGATAACCAAGGCTTCTTAAATCAATACCTAGTAAATTCTAAGTACCTTGAATTCAGCTATAGTGAAAATTGCTTTCAGCAATAGTTTCAGAAAAATATTAGTTAAAGATATATATTTTTCAGTACATTTATATAAATACCAGATTCTTGCTTTCTCCTCTGCATGGAATATACCATATCATAGTATGATTCACACCTACCAAAAGCTCTCCAATGCTTTCAGCAGTTTAAAGGGGTACTTCAGCCACATAAAATATACGCAATATCTTTGCCATAAGAGATTTACCAAAAGATGTACCAAAAGCATGCTGAATGCTGGTAGTTATCAGCTGAGACACAGGACATAAAAATCTTCTGTGATATTTTGATGTCTTTCTAATGTATGCCAGGTGGCAGGATACCACAAGCATATGAAGCACAGACCAGAAATTTAAAGCCACAGTTGCACTCTGTTTCTGCAATAAATCTGGGGCTTCCAGGGGCCTAATTGCATATTTTAAATGAGGCATAGACTTAAATGCCTTGCCAAGTCAAAACCTTTTTTCTTTAAGCTCTCTTGCTAGCTATTTTCACCCATTTTCTAGCATAATGCAAAATAGATCTCCCACTTGGATGCTCTGATATATGGTGAATAATTAGAGCTGAATGGAAAACAGAAATATTTTTCAGGAAAAACATTCCCCAAAAATATTCCAACAAGCAACTACAGTAATAAAATTAGCGTTTATAATAACAGCAATGTAAAAATATATAGTAATACAAAACAATTAATAGTAACAATGCAGAAATTATTTTTAGTTAATGGGACTGTCCCACTTAAGTAAATGACTGGCTTTGTGAATATTCATATTAATTTCCACAAAGAAATTCATGGGATAAAGGATATTTACTCAGTGGGAGCAGCAGTGTCAGAACCTGGCCCCAGTGGGTTGGCATTCTCTTTCTATTTACTGACTGCCTTTACTAGCAGAATTTTAAATGCAGTTTTAGGGTAAATAAGCCAGTAAGTGAAAGCTTTGATTCTGAAGATTCTGAAACTTTGAAACTGAAGATTTTTTTTTTCTATTAAGCCACGTGCATTCAAAGAAAGTTTGAGAAAAAAAGAGTAATTGCTCCACTCATTATTTTGGTAACTCAGAGTGAATACATTTTATGGGTATATCAGTGTGCAGTAGTTAGCTCTGACATACTATCATCATAAATAAAATCTGAAATTGTATGAAAATAAACATAAAAAAGTTCTCTCTGTTCTCATCTACTGCTTTTTCTCATGCAGTTCAAACCATTCCAAGTAGTATAGAATTATTGAATGTTCCATGGTGGAAATAGTGGTGGAGTCACCATCCCTGAGGATGTTCAAGGAAAGGTTGGACCTGCTGCTTAGGGACATGGTTTAGTGGGTCACATTGGTAGCAGGTGGATAGTTGGATCAGATGATCTTGGAGGTCTTTTCCAACCTTAATGTTTCTATGATTCTATAATTCCGAGGATTAAGAAACACTAGGACAGAGACACTCTTTTACAAGACAAAAAAAAAAAAAAAAGTATATTGAGAAGAAAACAGGCATATCTTAGAGACAGCATAAAATAAATCTCTTCACATCTGCTTACTGAAGACTCTGAGACTAAAATCACAGTATTTCAAACAACCCTTTTTAACTTCTATTTCTTTTTCCTCCTCTCTCTCTCTCTCTTATTTTCTCTCTCCCTTTTTTCTCTTTTACCCTCTCTTTCTCTCTTTTACCCTTTTTACCCTCTCTCTTTCTTGCCCTTTCTTCTCCCTTGTGTCTCTCTCTGAAAGTTGATTGTCCATGGAGAATCATTTGTGAAGGGAATTTAACATCCTACAGTACATTTCCGAATCATGATCATACAAGTTGACCTTCTGATACATTTGGTAGACTTTTCAAAGGAGGTTGTGTTATACAGCTATGGCAGTGAATCCTGTTCTTTGTTTCTTTTAAAAAATAATTCTGTTTCTAAGTGGATGATATATCAGAAGGGAAAATGAGTAGCTTATTATAGCAAAGAAGAAGCTGGATTTTGGTTGAGAAAACAAACAGTTCGCCCATCCTATTATTACCTTCATATTGAGTGCAAGTTAAAACAGAAGTCTGATAGTGAATATATATTGAAATTATTGAAAATAGCTGTGCATAACTGACTGAATCTCAAAGATAAGTTAAAAAGCTTGATGCTAACAAAGTTGCAGCAAAGAAAATATGCAAGAAATGAAAAAGTGAGTTCAATAGGTGAGAAAATTAATAATGGGCGAGAAACTATATGAGAAGTGATGGCATCCCATTAAGAATGTTGAAATTTTATAAGGCAATGATGTTTGTCAAGGTTATCAATAAGGACAGTTGTCGATGTTTTTTATTTATTATCTTCTGTCACAATGTTCAGGTGCAAAATAATGTCAAAGAAGATGTTGAATGACTGTCTTCAAAACAGTTGAGTAACTAGATAGTGTGTCCAGTATTCCCTCCATTCTTCCACTCCTGTCTTCCCTAAAATTCTGTATTTTAATCTATTTCATATATTTTTTTCCTATTAATTTGATATTGGTTGCTGTTTTCTTAACTGTATGATGCTTTTTCTATAATGGTATGATTTCATTTACAATTTGTACGTGCTTACCTTTCATGTTCCCTAGAACTATCTTCTTTATGAACTGCTGCATTAATAAGTGTTCTCAAAACCTACTCTCCTCACATGTAGCTTACCTTTTTTTTCCTCTAACCATCCCAGTTTCTCCTATTACAATTTTTATGAGGCAATTTAGTCAAATGAATAATCTTGGGGGCTCTTAGCAGCTTTCAGTGAATTATAGTTGAGTGTTTTATTTCATAAATATATATATGTATTGTTGGTTTCGTATTTTTCACAGATGGGAAAAAGTTAATATAGTGGAGTACATCCATGTATGGTTTTATTAAGCACAAACCTCCAGAGAGCATAGCTAATCTATAGAATGTCCTTGAATTATAGATTTTCCATTGAAATCTCTGATTTAGAGTGTGTAAAATGGAAAGTAAATGGAGGACATCTTCATCCTTATGTTTCTGTGGAGAATCCAATGCAATCCTTACTCCAGAAAATACAAAGGAAATAACTTCTGCCTGTGAAATATGAGCTGCAGCTATCATTGTTCTCAGTATCTTTGTGAACCTGACAGCCCAAGAAGTTCCTAGGAAAGACTTACCTTACCAATTGCCTTGAGATGGATTGAGTCTTGCCAATTGGCACATTAGCTCATAGTACTTTTGGCATATGAGTATCAATTTTACAGAAATTTTTGTAATTCCTAAGTCTTTTTTTCTCTTTTTAGGGGAACTACATCCATACGATATCTTTCTCTGTGAGACAGAAATGAGGGAATTCTTTGAGAACAGATATCTCAAACATGCAAGTAAGGACTGAGCAGAAGTCACCATGCAGCATCACTGCCAGCAGGAAGTATTCCTTCTTGGGTGGAGCCTAGGTCATTCAAGCTAAAAAGGTGATAGCAGTTACTGTCTTCAGTCATTCATGTCAGTTAATACAAGTTTTGTAAACCTTTCTGTTTTTCATCCTTCTGCTCTGTACTACCACTATGACGCTACAACAAATGTCACACAGAGAATCAGTGAGTCACAGTTTGTACACGTGGCAGTCTGACAGTCTAAAGCCAGTAATATTGAGGAGACAGTGGCAGGAGAAAGAGGTAGACTTAAACTGTTGAGAGGCAGTAGTGATGAGCGGGGTGGGAGGGGAGAGAGGGAGGAAGATCAGAAATATTCTTTGCGTGAAGGAAAGTTTATATATGTGGGTGTTACATATTATTGACAGCAGATAGACCATCTTGTATCTGGCAGGCAATGTAAAATATAAATTAAATCCTTTTTTGAATCTATCACTTTTATTTTATAAGTTTTTTACTACCTTCCTCCCTCCAATTCTTCCCAAAGATTTATTGTCCTAAGTACAGAATTTATAAAGTTTCATTGTCTATGTCTCAGAAAAGTGCTGTGTTACCTGCTGACCTTGTCTACATTTCAGACACTTGTCAAAAAGAGATTTTATCACAGAACAAGGCTTGATTCTTCTGCCTGAAAGCAATTCAGGGGGGTTAAGGCTTTGATCATATTGCAAGGTGGAATGTTTCTGGAATGTGCTACAAAACATGCCTATAAAACCTGTACCAAATCCTCTTCTTTCTGCTCAGCTTTTGAAAAAATCTGTCAGCTGCCCACAATATTTTAGAAGCACAGATAATAAATTTTGCATGTTTCACATTATTTAGCTCCACAGATGTAAACAATCATTTTGACACATTGATGGGCTTTTAAAACTCTATAGGAAATTGGCACTAGCATTAGCTTCTTTGCATAACAACCATTTTGCATTGATGAAAGGGTATCTTCCCACAAGTGAGGAACTTAGTAATGTTCAGCTGTTTTCGTTCTCCAGGTCAAGTGTCTAATAGTCAGAAATCCAGGACTGTAGACACAGGTATATATAAACATTTACACATCCATGCGATATATTAATTAGACAAGTCTTGAAATATTGCACAATGAATGTACATATGATCTGTATCTTGTTATCTTACCCATTTCACCCCAGATTTTATTCAAAAAACCCATGCAATTTTAAAAAGCACCCTTCTTTATAAATCAATAAGAATTAGAATTTCTCTCTTTCAATTAAATGACCAGCAGGGAAGATATCTCAGTGTTCAGTCTAGATTCCTTCTGTATTTGAAGATAAGTCACTTATTTAAAGGTGTTTCATATTCATTACTTCTTAAGGTTCCCTCAGAGTTAGACTCCTTGGAAAAACTCTGGTTCACGCATTATCCTAGAAGGCTTAACACAGATTTTAACATACTGAGTGTTTTATCCATAGTACCAACAGGAATAAATGAAATAATTCCAAGCTCAGTTTAAAAACAAAACAAACAAACAAAATGTACACACACACAAAACATTAACCAAATAAAACCTTGTCTGAACATCTCTGGAAAACTTTGTGACCCCAACAGGTAGCATGGGCAGACTGGAAAACAGTATGGAATGCAATAAAAGCTTCAGCCAACATAATATTGTCCTGCTCTGTCTAACTCTCGGTGTAGTCCCATTATCAATCATTTTATGTTTTATTTTTAGCTATATTAGGATTATATCCAGGAGTTTTATCGAATAGAATATCTTATATTCAAACAATGAATGACCAGGGCATGCAGATATGTTACAGGGAAACAACAACAACAACAAAAAACACACAATAGACCTTTAAGCCAGTAAAAGAAATATTAGAAAAAAAAAAGCTGGATGTTAAAACAACAAAAAACAAAAAAAAAGTGCATTAAACAAAAAAAGTACATTAAAACAACAACAACAACAACAAAAAGTCAGTTAGCAGACTCAAAGCAACATAGGAAAGGATAGATTTCTTCTGTCATCATATCACAATTTTGAAGGAATTTTGTGGACAAGTTTAGGACATGGAGCACAAACAAAAGTTAACTAAAATGAAAATGAACTGAATGAACTAAAATGAAAAGGTAACTAAAGGAAATCTTGTGCCTTGTACTATAAGAGTTAAGATTAAAGTTCTGATAGACCTTCACTTTATTAACAGATTAACACGTGCTTGACTTTAAAATGTTTAAGTAAAAACAATGTCTTGCACTTGTATGTACTTTCCAAAGAAAAAATAAGCTTTAAAATCTACAGTGGAACTACACTCTCTTCTGAGATGTTTGTTGGTCATATTTTACAGATATGAAAACTGAAGTACAGTGAATGAATTGATGTGGTCAAGACCATATAACTTTGACTTTGACAAAAACATGGCAGAAAATCAAAAATTTTTGCTCTAACCTCTAGCAAAAATCGGTAGTTTATACAAAACAAGAAAAAAATTACTCAAACCTTGTAATAACTTTTGTGAACAGCAAGGTTAAACTATGGAAGATATATTTTCTTGCCCAAGATATATATATTCAACTACTATTATTTTATTTGGAATATAAAATATATAGCATTTTATAGTTATAAAATATTCTACAATATCAGAGACATGGGCAATTTGAAATAGAATGGTCAAATAACTGTAGTTAAGCAATCCCTCCAGTCCATTCCACTGCAAACAAAAAACTCCTAAAAGCATTTTTTCCCTTTTTTTCGCAAGATTTTTCACAGAGTCACAGAACCAAAGCGGTTGGAAGGGACCTCGAAAGGTCATCGGGTCCAACCCCCCTGCCAAAGCAAGCTCCTTAGAGTAGGCTGCCCAGGTAGGCGTCCAGATGGGCCTTGAATACCTCCAGAGAAGGAGACTCCACAACCTCCCTGGGCAGCCTGTTCCAGTGCTCTGCCACCCTCACTGTGAATAAGTTCTTTTGTATGTTGCTGCGGAACTTCCTGTGCTCTATCTTGTGGCCATTGCCCCTTGTCCTATCCCCACAAACCACTGAGAAGAGGTTGGCCAAATCCCTCTGTCTCCCACACCTCAGGTATTTACACACATTGATGAGATCCCCTCTCAGTCTTCTCTTCTCCAGGCTGAACAGACCCAGGTCTCTCAGCCTTTCCTCACAGGGAAGATGCTCCAGGCCCCGTATCATCTTTGTGGCCCTCCGCTGGACTCTTTCCAGGAGACCCCTGTCTTTTTTGTACCGGGGAGCCCAGAACTGGACACAGTACTCCAGGTGAGGCCTGACCAGGGCGGAGTAGAGGGGGAGGATCACCTCCCTTGGCCTGCTGGCCACGTTCCTTTTAATGCATGCCAGTAAAAGTTTTTGTCTGTCTATTTATTAGGACTGTATCTGACATTACAGGTGTGTTGTTAATTTATATATGTTTGTAAGGCTTATGCATTTCATAGCTGTATTGTCTTGGCATATACATATACATACAGTTATACATGTGTGCATACATGTGAATATCTGTTATTATGTATGGAGGGGCCTACCTTGTCAGCTATTTTACAGGTCTCAGACACAAAACTACTATCTTTTACAGTGAGCAAGAAATCTATATTGGTCAGACTTGTACGGAAAAAGAAATGAGAATATTTTTCTTTGAAAATCTTGTTCCTTTATTCATGGCTGTTTATTGAAGTCCTAGTCCTGTTACACTTAAACACACAGAAATATTTGCCCCAGAGTGTCTTCCTACTGCTTTCAGTGTTACCACACACAGTACAACACGGTGGAGGAAGGGTGGCAGAATCAAGGGTGCATTATTGTCAGTAAAAGATTTGTAGAATTTCATATTCAGAGTCTAATCGGTACTCCACCTCAACAGTTTCTTTCAGCTGAATAGAGAAAGCAGTGGGCCCTTTTTTGATGTTAAGTTCACATTTAAAATTAGATGCTATTTATATTGTTATGTATATGGCAGTTGAGAACAAAATAGCCATATAAGAGATTTCGCTCATATTTTGGCAGAAGAATGGGGATGAATTGAATTTATTTCAACAGGGAATACTTTTGCAATCCCATTTCTCACTTGGAAAATAAAAACATATTGCTGAACACCTGGGGAAATCACCTAAAATGCGCACACGCCTTGGAGTCTAGAATCAGGGTCACAGCTGCTAAGTAACTACTTTTTGGAATAAAATAGATCTGATTATGGACATTTTTCATTGTGGATAACTGGAAAGAAAAGGAGGGAATGCCCTTTGCAGCCATTCACTGTAAATACAGAAGGCTGAGTAGTATTGATGTTTTTGTGTATTTGTTTTTCTCCAAATAACTGTGGGCAGAACTGTAAAAATAGCTGAAGAAAGAGGTATTGCATACATTTTAGTACATTTAGATTCAAAATACACTGTTCTTTTACTCCTAGCTATGAGATAGACTGTTACTTCCTTGCTCTGAATGAATGGTAAATGAGAGTTTTAGAAATATCCAGAAAATGGAATTTCCATCCCATATAAATATTGGAATCCCAAACAAAGTTTCAAAAATTGCCAATAAATAAAATTTGCCATTCAACTGAAATGTGTTATTTCAGTATTGACTTTTCTGCTACACAACACAGGAACATTGGCTGGGGAAAGACATTTTAAAAAGAAAAACTAAACCTAGGAGTAATCAGAAGTGATTTTTTTTCTTGTTTTAGCTTATGTATGCTGATCATCTGACAAAGATACACTCCCACGTTGTAAAAGTAGGGAAGTGTCTTAAGGTTTGTGAGGCATTGGTGACATGGAATAAATAAATAATAATAATAACAATAACAATAAAAACAGTGGGACACCATATTAAGTCAATAACTTCTTGCACCAAGCAAGTTAATATTTGCTCCCACACCATGTCGTTTTAGCTATACATCCTGTTTTGCTGAGCAATGCTGTAAAATAATGATACAAGCAATCACCAGTAAGATTACAGCCCTGAAGTGTGCAATGATGACAAAATATAGGCAAAGAAAAGTGAACATCTTCTTTATAAAAAGAATGAATATTTTTTCTTTTAATTTAATAAAATAGTATTTCAAAGTGTGAGGATAAGCCATACCAGCTGAGAGTAAAAAAGTAATCAAGAACATGTTCTCTTTCATGTTTTTATTTTTAAGGGATGTAGGAAATTATCATTAATGTCTTCTTTCCGTGGAAAGGAATTAATGTTATCTACACGTCCTTTTTTCCTTAAGACATTAAGTTTCTTCCCTGAAGGTTTACACAAATTTTCATTGTACTGAGGTTGGCAGCCACTGTATCTCCAAGAAAATAATGTCAAACTTCTAATTATGATTAGCAGCATTTAAATAAGCTAATCTGATCTGTTATATTTCATTTCCTTGCTTCTGAAACACTAGCTGAGAATCAGACTGCTCCAGTCTTTAAGTGCCATATGTGTCTCCTTAATTATTTCACAGGGTCTCTCATGCCTCATAGTCATATTTTTCTTGTCTAAAACACAGGTATTTATTTTGCAAATATATATATATTTTTTTTTTAAATGACACATGGACTTGTCTAGTCCAGTATGCTGGTGATTCTCTCTTTGCATCACAAAAGGAATGCAGTACAACTTTTGTGTGTGTGTGTGTTGTGTACACCGAGAAGGACAGGAATACAGGAGATTAAAATAAAAGGGGGATAAAAAGAGGTATGGTGAAAATGTAAAGTTATTTTCAATCACTTACACATCCTGCTAAGATTTCATTCCCCAGAGAGGAATAAGACAAGTGTTTTGATTAACATCAAGAATATTTCAAGCAGCATTATTTACAAAAGTTATGCAGGAATGATATTGCATAGTAATGAAGCATTCTAAGCTCATCAGCGCTGATATAGAAGTATATCATTGCCCTTCTTTCTTTAAAATAATAATTCCTATGTTATTTTACATTGATCTCTTACCATGACCTGAGGGGGGGAGGGAACAAAACAGGAAGCTTTACACAAAGCTACAAATGAGAGAGACAGTTTTCAAGATACGAACTTAAAGCTGGTCTCCAATTTTGGCACAAAAATAAATAAATAAATAAATAAATAAATTATTTTTTAAATATAATATTGTTGGGAACTTTTGATTCCCACCATTTGAAATTGCACAAATGAATTTGAGAGTGGAATTTAAAAGACATGTAAGAGGGCAGTGATGTTATTTAATTTTCATTGTTTTCATCAAAGAACTGAACACCCAAATAATTCAAGTAGCTGTGAATATACAACCCTACATGTTCAAGTATCAATGTGAAGACCTAACTTTTCATCTTTTCTCTTGTCCAGAACTAAGTGGGATTAGCTGCAGCTGGACTGCGCATCCCACACAGTACATTTATCCTGCACGGGCATGCATTCTTACCCTTATGAGAAGACCTCTACCAGTAAGCCCACTACCCACCTCTCCTCTGTTAGCAAATCTTTACCTTGTAATCAGAGAATTAACTAGTCATTGAAAGAATGGAGCAGAACTGCCAACCTACTCTCTCCAGAAATGGCATAGTAGCACACCAGTGGCTAGCAGAGCTAGTTGTAGTGTGTACAACAGCAACCTGACTTTCCTCAAACATCTTCTGAAACCCATGGTTTCTTCCCAATTGTCCCTTCTTTCAACACCCAAAGAAAAATTAAATTTGTAAAAAGGGAAGAAAAAATATTTTAGGACAGGATAAAACGTCCCACAGAGAATTAAAAAAAAAAAAAAAAAAGTCTCTTCAGCTGAGCAAAAAGAAAATTGTGAAGTGCCTTGATTGTATGTCTGCATAAGATTTTCCAGGAATAACAAAAAAGCCAGATACATTTAATCAAAGATTGGACATAATTTTCTAATGGTGTGGATAATTAGCCATTGGAACAAAGTATCAAGAGAAGAGGTACATCTCTTAAACACCTCAGACTAAGGCTGGATTCTCTACTGAAGTATATTTTGTGATGAAACCATGTTATATCCAATTAAGACTAATTCACTGACCTCAGCTCAGGAGCAGTTGAGTGAATTTTAATGTATGATTGGCTTCATATCAAATGGTTAAAGAATCCCACAATCCCTGTTGATCTCAAGAACTCTGTGGATCTTTTCATGCCAGATTATCTTCTGATTCCACCTGTCAAGGTGCTAGTATTCTTTGCAACATATTTCCTAATGTAAGTGCATAAATAAAGCTGAAAATTAACATCTACGTGTCAGTCAGATTTCATTTGTTCTCTGGAAATCTCATACCATTGTCCATCAGCTCACTTTCCCTTGGTACAGAATGTATAGACCTCGTCCCCACAGTTTCATTCTCTGATCCTCCACACCACCATATATCTTATAATCAGTTCTGTGAATCACCAGCATAGTTGTGTGCCTGCTGGGTGGGATCCCAGTTCAGAAGCGATGGAGTGATGCTGCACATTGACAGAAATTTTGTCCTTTTCTGTCATGACTACTGTAGTGTTAGGATTTCCATCATATAAGCCATAACATTAAAGAAATATGTTTAGGACAGAGAGAACCTGGACAGAATCCAGCTCTTAATGTTACAGTAATACCTTCTACTTTAGTGATTGTCTAGTAATAAAGGACTGTTGGAAAAATATCAACAGTAAGAGATAATTCAACCATGTAAGAAATCAAAGTGCTGAGGGAAGACCATGAAAAAATGCAGCATCTTCCTGTAGTCATTATGCTTGTGGCAAGACTGCAAAACAATAGTAAACCTCTGAAAAAAGTCTGGCCTATTTATTCCAGTTATTCCAAGCTATATGTTAAACCAGTGTCATTACAGCCAGTGAGGTGTTTCTTTCTCAAACAAGTAGTCTATATTATTTTTTATATAAACCTAAATGTTTTTAGAATAACAAGATGTTATGTTCAGAAACTGTTCATTTAAGGTCCTTCAGAATATCCCTTGGACAGAGAGTGATCTTACTACCTAATTGGATATGGATACATTTTAACACATCGAATTAATGAACAAAGGGAAGAAATCAAGCTTTTATTCATATAATATTTAAATGATAATAATTTTCAGAACTTGAAAACCTAAGAGCTAAAACTTATTATGCCACATCTTTTTGTTGTAATAGAAAAACCTAGGAGGAACTAATTTGGTAACAGCCTTCAGCTGTTTAAAAGCTGTAGTAAAGTGAAGGGAACAGACTGTTCTCAGTAGTCATTTGGGGTGAAAGAACAAGTAATAGGTTTAAACCGAAGCATGGAAGACTTCAGTTTGGAATAAAAAGAAGGAGGGAAAAAAAAAACAAGGCAGCAATATTACAATATTACTGTTTGGAAAAGGTTACTTAAGCAGTTTATAGAATTTCCATCACTGAAAGATTTTAAGATCTGACTAGCCAGACATCATTGAGGAATGGTTCAGGTACAGTTGAGTATTTCTCTCCTCGGTGGTTATATGGAGAACCAATTGAGACTATCATCAAAGCCTGATAGGTGCTGAGATTAAATTCTGTGATGCCCCAGTCACTGTAACACCTGTATTTTTTCTATTTTTTATTTCTATTTTATTTCACTTTTTCTCTTTAGTGAACCAACTTTTTTTAAAAAATATTTTAATTTTGAAAAAAATGTATAGTTAAAAGAAATCACTTGCTCATTCAAACCAAAACCAAATCAAAACAAAAACAACAAAAATTGTCTAACCAACTAGTTCTATTGAGATTGCTGTCAGTGTCTGCACAAGAAAATGAGACAAGCCAAAATACTTGATGTCATATCAAATATCAGTGAAAAAATGAAGAGAAAACAGCTGTTCATATTATCTGTGCTTGATTACTTGTGCTTGCTGACTTAATGTCCAGAGCTGTAGGATTGTTGTGATAAACAGCAGACTAAACAGAATGGAAGAAAGTCGTTAGTATTAGTTGGGCAATGGGCCCTGGAGGCTCATGCATCAAAATGTCTTGACATGGTTTTTTTTGGCCACCTATGGTCAAGCACATGCCTGGAAGAGATCTGGAAGGGCACATGCCCAGAAGAAGAACTGAATGCTTTGGGACACCCTGCTCTAAACTAACCTTACTACTATCTAAACACCTTTTGAAACATATCCAGCTAAACAGACTACATATCCCACATCTGGAGACAATACTCTCAGAAGAATAAAATTGTTTTGTTTTGTTTTTAATTTGCTACTGTAGCCTTTCTAAAGTAGACATTTTCTTGAAAAATCTACTTCCTATTTTTTAAATAAAATATAATTGTCTTTTTTTTTTTTTTCTTTTAGAAATAATCCAATTATGGAAACTGTTGGAGTAAGGAAATGGAAATGAAACAGTGGCAAGAAATATAATTTCCCCCCTCAAGAGCTTATAAATTCTTTTCTGGAAAAGGCATGATTCAAATTAACTCAGTTGTAATACTTTTAAAATTACAGGCTGCATTTTGAAGACACTTGTTCAGCTTTTAAGTGTAAAGTCATGCAAATGCCAAGATCACATACACTAACTACTTAGTTTTCATTAGCAGTTGTCTTGAATATATAATAAATGGCAAGCACAATAGTCTACAGTCTTTTCATTGTGAAACCACAAAGTAATGTGATTATGTTTTAAAGTGTGTCTTGTTTCAATAAACATATAGTCATAACTGAGTTTGCTCTGATCTTGTTACTCTAGTAGGGCAGTAGTACTCCTAATTCCTAAACCCTGAACACTGATGTGAAAAGACAAATGATATATACCATGTCTGTTCCTTAAGGTGAAACTACAACTTGATGTTTTATTTTGTAGCTACAGCTCTTCAGTCTTTAAATAATGACATATAGGCTTCATTTGAAAAAAAGGATGCAATAGATAACTTCTATATCTGATCAAATGAAAGAGAGAGAGAAATATGGTAGTTTTTTTTTCTTTTTTTTTCTGTCAGAAATATCAGATTATCTTGTTTACACACCAACCAATGTAGTAACTACTGCTGCAACAAATATGAAAAGTTGACTTTTCTACGTAAATATTGATATGCTTACCCAAAGTGACAATGCAAATGTTGGACCAGTTTGTGTATGTTGCAAAAACTGGGCCCAAAGTGCCAAACCTGTACAGATTTTCAATGAACAATTTTACATAACTTCTTTAAGCTTCACTCAAAAGCTACATGTTCAATATAGAACAAAAGAATTCTTAAAGCCAAGAGAACAATAAAGGTTTAATACCTCAGAAAATCATTAGACTGAAAGATAAGTTGGATTTTGTTTTATATAGAAATTCACTCATTCCAGCTCTTTTAATTTACCTATGTTACCACAGAGCAAGTTAGAATGTGAAAAAGATTTTTATTAGGTTTTTCATGTATTGTTAAAAGTAATTGGTGTGAGTACATTCATCTTGTGAATTCATGTTTTCTAGCATTTTCAGAAGTCTTCTATAATGATTTATTCTGCATATGTACTGATTTGTGACTATTTCTGACAGGAAGAGTTCATGGAAGAAAAATACTCAAAGGCAAAATCAATCTCACAGCTGATGAAGAATATTGCAAAACATACAGCTGGTATTTTGCATTATTTAGAAGACAGACTGAAATTCTGCTGGAATTAATTCTTTACTGTTGGCGTACTGACATCCACAACTGGAAAGGGATCTGATATTCTTGGTTCTTTAACTTAAGCCTGTAAGCATGCACAAAGTTCTGAGATCCAAACTTAGAATTAAAAACTTTACAGAAATTTTCACAAAGGCTTGCAAATATTAAGATTTGAATGATTTCCATTACAAAGTTAGATTTCAGTTAGTTAATTTGGCTCTAGTCCTTAGCATTTCCCATTTTTTCCAAATGTCTGAGTTTGCTGCAGTCCACTGGAGTTAGAAATTTCAGCAATCTACTTCTACCTGCTAGTAAGCCCAGTATTGCTTGTAGCAATTTGAGCATTGTAGCAGCTTGAGTCACGATGGTCAGACCCTCAAAAACATTAATTCCCAACAATGGCAAATAAGGCACAAAGTACCTTTAGCAGGCTGTACCTCAGTTCCTCAAAGTACTCAGCCTCTCTGACTGGCAAAGTTTTCCTCCACCTACTGCCTTTTTTTGCTGTATCAGCATTACAGCATTCTTAAAGACCAACAACTGAATTGAAATGGAGAACAGCTGACCACCCCTAAAACTGCTATTTTATCTCCTGGATGAGAGAAGACAAACTGTCAGGCTGGTCATTTGCTTTTCAATGGCAGTTGGAATAAGTATGCAGAAATCTGGGGAGGGGGGAGAGGATGCATAGCTAGCTCTTTCACTGTTGGAGCTTTTGTCTTTGTGGAGTTCCTTTCTTATTAAAATTCTAGGGGAAAAATAAAAAAAAAAAAAGAAAAAAAAAAGAAAAAAGAAAACACAGCTGTGCCATTCATTCACTTCTTTTATCTCGTTTGTCAAAATGCGGAGATCATTTGTACCACCCAATGGAAGCCCATGGAAAGTAAGCAGGTCAGGACCCATAGCATGGCAGTGGAAGAACATGACATTCTGTTAGGAAGAAGTTGGCTGCTGGTCTCAGCTGGATACTGATGCTGTTTCACTATCAATGTCAAGAATAGCACGTGATGGTCTAATGTCATTGGAAGAGAAAGAAAAGACACTCATACCTGCTAAGATACACAGCCTTCATTCCTAAGAGAAATTAATGAAAGCAGAAGAGGCTGCTAATTCCCTCCCAGTGCCTCATCTGTCTACTGGAGCTGACATCCTAGAGTGTGCCCCTTCCAAAGGACTCTGCTCTTACAAATTACTGTGAAGGGATGAAGTTCATCTCTCACAGTAACCACAACCCCAGGTGCCCTTGTATTTGGGTCATGTTGATACTTTCAGAACAACCTCAAACAGAATAAAAATGACTATTAGTCTGGGAAGACAGGAGACTCATATGGTATGTCTGTTCATTTTCCCAGATGAAGATCAAAAACGTCTAGGAATCTATGTATTCTGGAGAGTTATGCATATTCCAGGGCACCTGGACAGCTTTGACTTTCTTGGCTATGAGATGATCCATATACGTACATGGAAAGAATACCCTTGAGCATGGAAAGGAGTCTATTTTCTGTAGGGGGACTTACTTATCTAGTAAGGAAGGTTTTAACCAGAGATACAGGGCAAGAGACAGGGTGAGTGATAAAAGTCATAGGTGAGCATAAACAGAGAAATTTGAACAAGGATTTCAAGATTGCTAGAGTGGGATGGGGATAGGATTATTCAGAATAAGATCCCAAGAAATACAAAAAGGAAATAAAGGGTCAGACTACTTACTTATGTAGGCTTTTGTACACCAATAAACAGCATATGGGAAATAAAGGGATTTGGCAATATAATCAATATCACTGGAAGACTGATACTGAAAGAATACTACTTGTCCAGAAAGAGAAAGAATGGACATGTTGTCTTCGGCCTATAAATGATTAATGTATTTGATATGAAATCTGGTATGTCAAGCATATCAGACCTGTGAAAGTCTTTGAATAATGGCAAAAGAGGAAAAGAATAGTACTATCCCTGTAGAGGTACTATATATTTTCCTAATTTCATCAGGGATAGAGTTAATTTTCTTCCTAGCAGCTGTCATGTTGCTGTGTTTTAGGTTTAGGATGAGAATAATTGTGATAACACACCAATGTTTCAGTTGTTGCAGACTTGTGCTTACAAGAACTTTTCAGCTTCTCATGGTGCCCTGCCAGCAAGGAGGCTGGGGGCGCACCAGGAGCTGGGAGGGGACACATCCAGGAAGGTGACCCAGCCTGGCTCAAAGGTTATCCCACACACTATGTGGTGTAATGTGGAAAAATAAAACTGGAGGAAAAAAGGCTGGAGGAGTTGCTGCTGCTTGGGAAGCAGATGCTGTCTGGGCATCAGTCAGTGGGTGGTGAGCAATTGCATTGTGCATCACTTGCTTTGTATATTATTATTATTATTATTATTATCATTATCATTATCATCCCTTCTTTTTATGTCCTATTTAACTGTCTTTATCTCAACCCACAAGTGTTGCCTTTTTTTCTGATTCTCTTCCCCATCCCACTAGATGGTGGGGGAAAGCAAGCAAACAGCTGTGTGGTACTTACTGTCTGCCAGGTTAAACCACAACATGTATAAACAAATCAGAAAGGCTGGGCCAAGTAGGTTTTCTGTGAACAGAGAAATTCACCTCATCTGAAGGACACACAAAAAAAATAAAAAATAAAAAATAAAAAATAAAAAAAAATAGTGACTACATCATTTTCTGCTAGGTAAGAAAGGAGCAGAAATTAAATTGTCCAGCAAGATTCTAGAATGTATTAGGCACTGATAGTTAGAGAAAGCCACAAGAGAGGAAGTCTTTTTATATTTCATTCTAATCAGTCAGTGAAATTGATAAACGGGTAACACAGAGCCAGAAGTCACTGTGTCTGTTATAATCCTGAGAGACAGAAAGAGTTAAATAAAAATTAGGTAGACTTCAATGGGAACTGGTAGTTATAATTATCTCCTGAGAACAAGGACTAAGGGATAAAGCAGTGCCTAAAGGAAAAAAATGCTATGGTCATAAATTAAACCAGAGCAGAGAAGTAAGAAGTATTATCAGAGATTAACTTGGTTAAAGTGTAAAGCCCTCATTGACCCACCAACAAGAAAGGATTATAAAGACTGAGGGTGTTAGATACCTTACTAAAGATGAAAATAGAAGACCAGCAGGAACATGTAACCACATCATAAAAACAAACAAACAAACAAACAAACAAATAGGTCACAGAATGAGGTGCAACTATCAAGCAGTGACACCAGAATAACATTAATTTTATTATTGACTTACTATAATAATTTCATACTTTGAGATAGTTCTTAAATTTGCTATATTAATAGTAAAAAGGAAGATTGAGGACTAGCCTACTTCACAGAGAGGGAAATTGTAGGTGAATTTGAATATTAAGTTATGCGATGCCTTTTTTGACTAGTGATCTACACTAAACAAGCCAACTGCAATCAAGTGACTAATACAATTAATATGATAGCTGCCCACAATGCTATAAAAGGGATGATAAACAAAACTGTTTGTATGTACCTGGAAAATAAGGAGGAATTGACATGAAGATGGCAGCCAAAATGTGTTTTTTTGTTTGTTTGTTTTTGTGAGAATACATTCTGTCAACTTAATCTAATTTTCCTATAGACAGGATGACAGGTTGGGTGGAGAGAAGTCACTGAGGTGACTTATCTTAACTTAATAATACTTATGATATCCCTGCATGAGCTTCCCATATATAAGAAACACAGTTATGATGGCATATAAGGAGGATGCAAAATTAGTTGACTAAGTAGTTAACAATGAGTTAAGTGAGTTATGCAAGGTTCTCCCATTGTTTATCTCCTCTTCAACAGTTTTACTGAAGACCTAAATGTTGGAATAGAAAACATGCTCACTAAACTTGCAAATGGCATGAAGATATGATCTGAAAAAATAATATGGGTAAATGCAAAGTACAACATCTGAGCAGGAACAACACACTGTTACAAATGTAGGATGGAGAACAATTAACTAGACGACTCTTCTTCAAAATCAGGTGTGATGGGTCTGTAGTGTCATAAACTGAAGCAGTCTCATGCTGTTGTTTAAAAAGCAAACATCAAGAACTATGAGGGAGAGAGCACCATAAACTTTGCTTTCCTTGTCTCTGATAAGGCTTCAGCTGAAGTAGAGAATGAATTTTGAGCACTGTGTTTAAGAAAAGGTATGTGCACTAATTAGAAATAATCCAGACACCACAGTAGATCACAAATTAATGAGTTTAAATGCAGTAAAGAAGTTTCAAGTTGAATGATATGAGGCATCAAAGGAGGGCTGTGGTCAGGGAAAATTTTTAAGAAAAGATTTGAAAAACATTTGTCAGGAATGGCACCAGCAGAGGTGATTGTCTTAAAGCAACAGTGTGAATAAGGGAACTACCTCAGGTACTTTCAGCGCTGTGCTTCTGTGACTCTCACTGTTTTCCTGCATTTTTCTTTAACAGTCTAAATTTCTTACTCTACCTGAGTTCAGCTCAGAAAGTTGTGTAGGCTGGCTTCTGGGGTGGCATACTGGGAAACTTTGCATCAGAGTAAATAATTTGGACATCTGCAGTTTTCCATAGGTATAATGCTAGAACTGTTTGGCGCAAAGGGATGTGTATGAGCTGAACGTGCTCCTGTGGGCAGAACTATTTGCAGGATATGTCCTTCATATTTAATTTATTGCATTCAGCATACATTTGTGTTCTCAAATATTTACCTTACTTAAATTCATCTCCAAGGCATTTTCATCTATAGGCTGCAAGCTGAAAAACAGAGAACATGATTCAAAACCTAGCGCTATTCGTTTTAACCCAGAATGGATAGCTTGAAATTGTGTGCCCCAAGGGACTATTAAGAAAGATAGTATTCAAATTAGATTAAAGCTTGCAGACATATTGTGAGTAATGTGTGCCTATTTCCCACAAGATTAAGCTTTTCTTCTGTTGCTAGTAATGTATGACAACATGAATTAATGCAGGTATTTTATTATATATAGGGAAAAATATCAGACTCATCATTTATCTACAATGGAAAACACACAAGATCATGTTTACTGAGTTTGCAAGCACTACTCTTGTCACAGACTAAAATAATTTCCCTCTAAGCCTTACAAGTTAATTAGATCTGATTTTTTTTCTTCCTTTTTTTTCTTCCTTTTTTTTTTTTTTTTCTTCCTTTTTTTTCTTCTTCCTTTTTTTTTTTCTTCCTTTTTTTTTCTTCCTTTTTTTTTCTTCCTTTTTTTTTTTTCTTCCTTTTTTTTTCTTCCTTTTTTTTTCTTCCTTTTTTTTTCTTCCTTTTTTTTTCTTCCTTTTTTTTCTTCCTTTTTTTTCTTCCTTTTTTTTCTTCCTTTTTTTTCTTCCTTTTTTTTCTTCCTTTTTTTTCTCCCTTTTTTTTCTCCCTTTTTTTTCTCCCTTTTTTTTCTCCCTTTTTTTTCTCCCTTTTTTTTCTCCCTTTTTTTTCTCCCTTTTTTTTCTCCCTTTTTTTTCTCCCTTTTTTTTCTCCCTTTTTTTTCTCCCTTTTTTTTCTCCCTTTTTTTTCTCCCTTTTTTTTCTCCCTTTTTTTTCTCCCTTTTTTTTCTCCCTTTTTTTTCTCCCTTTTTTTTCTCCCTTTTTTTTCTCCCTTTTTTTTCTCCCTTTTTTTTCTCCCTTTTTTTTCTCCCTTTTTTTTCTCCCTTTTTTTTCTCCCTTTTTTTTCTCCCTTTTTTTTCTCCCTTTTTTTTCTCCCTTTTTTTTCTCCCTTTTTTTTCTCCCTTTTTTTTCTCCCTTTTTTTTCTCCCTTTTTTTTCTCCCTTTTTTTTCTCCCTTTTTTTTCTCCCTTTTTTTTCTCCCTTTTTTTTCTCCCTTTTTTTTCTCCCTTTTTTTTCTCCCTTTTTTTTCTCCCTTTTTTTTCTCCCTTTTTTTTCTCCCTTTTTTTTCTCCCTTTTTTTTCTCCCTTTTTTTTCTCCCTTTTTTTTCTCCCTTTTTTTTCTCCCTTTTTTTTCTCCCTTTTTTTTCTCCCTTTTTTTTCTCCCTTTTTTTTCTCCCTTTTTTTTCTCCCTTTTTTTTCTCCCTTTTTTTTCTCCCTTTTTTTTCTCCCTTTTTTTTCTCCCTTTTTTTTCTCCCTTTTTTTTCTCCCTTTTTTTTTTCTCCCTTTTTTTTTTCTCCCTTTTTTTTTTCTCCCTTTTTTTTTTCTCCCTTTTTTTTTTCTCCCTTTTTTTTTTCTCCCTTTTTTTTTTCTCCCTTTTTTTTTTCTCCCTTTTTTTTTTCTCCCTTTTTTTTTTCTCCCTTTTTTTTTTCTCCCTTTTTTTTTTCTCCCTTTTTTTTTTCTCCCTTTTTTTTTTCTCCCTTTTTTTTTTCTCCCTTTTTTTTTTCTCCCTTTTTTTTTTCTCCCTTTTTTTTTTCTCCCTTTTTTTTTTCTCCCTTTTTTTTTTCTCCCTTTTTTTTTTCTCCCTTTTTTTTTTCTCCCTTTTTTTTTTCTCCCTTTTTTTTTTCTCCCTTTTTTTTTTCTCCCTTTTTTTTTTCTCCCTTTTTTTTTTCTCCCTTTTTTTTTTCTCCCTTTTTTTTTTCTCCCTTTTTTTTTTCTCCCTTTTTTTTTTCTCCCTTTTTTTTTTCTCCCTTTTTTTTTTCTCCCTTTTTTTTTTCTCCCTTTTTTTTTTCTCCCTTTTTTTTTTCTCCCTTTTTTTTTTCTCCCTTTTTTTTTTCTCCCTTTTTTTTTTCTCCCTTTTTTTTTTCTCCCTTTTTTTTTTCTCCCTTTTTTTTTTCTCCCTTTTTTTTTTCTCCCTTTTTTTTTTCTCCCTTTTTTTTTTCTCCCTTTTTTTTTTCTCCCTTTTTTTTTTCTCCCTTTTTTTTTTTAAGCTTTTTCATGAGTGGAATTTACATCTGTACTAGAGTAGGATGAAAGCAAAATGAACGAGGAAATATTCAAATACTAAGTGTAAGCATATTTCCTATTCAAATTATCACTGCTATTGTGCATTTTCATAAAATTTTTATCATATTGTTGTTCTTTTTAGTAATACCAAATCACACTATTAATTACAGCAACTACACCATATTGTCTTTAAGAGTGTGCATATTCTTCTCTCAGTGTGTTATCAGAAATCAACTACAGGAAAGTATTTTAGGAAAATGAGAATTAGTTGCTTTAGGCAAAACACCATTCTCTTCCTATTAATCTTTTTTCCTCCTGGTTGAAGAGAGAGGTTTTTTTTTGGTTATAGTTTCTGTTTAGAGATATATTTTATCCTTGTGGTATACTAGCACCTAACAGCTAAACTCAAGATTCTTGATGAAGAATGTGTTAATTACAGCAGGTTATTCAGGCAGAGAAGAACAGAAATCCAAACAGATTTGGAAACCTTGAAAGCTGCTGAGAAATGTAGAAGTTTTTTATGGTGAAAAAAATAAAAACAAAACAAATAAAAAACAACAACAAAAAACACCTGAAGTAACAAGGAAGTGGTTCAAAATTACTGCAGCATTTAGACGAGGGGAATTAAGCCCATAAAGCCCTGCATCTTGAAGGCCTTTAACACTTCTTTCTAGAGTGAGCTATCATTTTGTAAGCTTGATTTCAAAAGAAAATTTGAACATTACATTGTGTTTTAGGATTAAGGAAATGGATCATATGCACTAATAAAAATAAAAAAATAAAAAACCATACCAACTGCAGAACTGTAGGACACAAGTCCATCTAGCTATAGCTGGTTCTAATGTCTCAGTGGTCAGAGTCAAATACAGAGAACAAATGGTATAGTCCCTGTGCATAGGACACTATACATCCTGTGAATTGTCTTGCCTCTGCCTAAATTAGATTTATATCTGAAAGTATGTTTTCAATTTTTGTCCAGTAGTAATGACTTGTACCTTGAAGCTCAGAGGTTTCAATAATAATTCCTGCTGGTGCTCAAAGGGAAGAGCAGCGTAGAGCTACATTTTTCATAGGTTCCATAAACCAAAAAAAAAAAAAAACACCCAAAACAAACAAAAAAAACCCAACAACAAACAAAAAAAATGGTAGCATTCATTTGAGAAAAAATAAACAAGTAGTGGGGTGCACCCACTTTTCAGCCGAATTACAATTTTTGGAAAAGATTGGTCAAGATTTGGTTTATAATTCAACTTGAGAGGTATTACAAAAATTGCTGAGCCATGGTATGGGGAAGGATAGGGAGTGGAAAGTGCATTTTCATTGTCCTGACAAAAATTTCAGTCCCAAATTATGTGGCAGGCAAACTGGCAGGACAAGCATTCCAGGTTCATGCTGTGAGCATACCCATAGTGGTTCTCTTTGAGTACTCATATGATTCTGATTTCTTTGTAGACTGGAGGTGCACATGCAGAGTTTTTTTAAAGCTAAGCAATATGGAGATAGTGCTGGCTTTTACATCACAAATAGTGATGTAAAACTGAGAGAGCTTCTGGGTAAAACTTAGGAATGAGAATGGTTCCAGTAAGGTCTCCCACAACAATATAAAGTATTAAATACCAGCTGTAATTCTTACACCATGAGAAATGGGAATGCTCACAAGTACGAGGTGCTAAATTTTGCTTAATATTTCTGTGGAGGAAAACAGCTCTTTAAAAACAAACAACATCTACAACAACAAAATATCCCCAAAATTGATAGAGTACATTGTTCAGCTGAACGTTAAATTATATTTTCTCACTGTGACACATTGCCTAGTAAAAATAATTGTTCGTGACTTCCCTCCTTTTCAGTCAGTTCAGGCCTATACTGCTCATAATGCAGTACAGGATTTCTATTGTGTACCATCATAAGAGACTCATGAATGTCAATGCATCAGGTACCAGCCAACCTCTACCTGAATTCCAGTGAAGCAATATAGCTCACAATAAAAACATAAATTTAAGATTGAATGCTCTTGAAACAGAGTTCATCTTAAAACGTTCAAATAAAATGTTTTAATGCAAGAATATGGAAATTTTCCGTGCAGAACAAAAGGGTTCAGGATGAAATACTTAACCATTTCCACACCAAAATATTTAGTGTTTGAGAATTGTTTGGGGGGAGGGATGTTTACAAAGGATATTTTGGAGGGTGGGAAAAGAAGCTGCAATTTCTCTTATAAACTCTTAGCTTTGATCATTACCAATAAAGTGCTATGGCAAAGTTCATCAGAATACTCCAGACAGGCATAATTATGGCCTTTTTGGGAAACACAAATAATTAGATGTTATGAAAATACTTATACTACTGATGGAGTGCATCCTAAAAACTGGCAAAAGCAGATCATTAAGAACAACCAAATCTTAGTGGGATACGGTCAAAATTTTCAATTCACTCACCTCACCCTTTAATACAAATATTTTGCAAGGTAATGTTTGATTTGAAATTATTTAGAATATGCCAGAAGATAGAATAAGAAGAACTAGTGAATGCAGTTAGTTTCATAACTTAGTGCTTTTATGTCACTAAGATCTGTTAAGAATTTTTATCATGGGACTGCCAGGGAGGACAAATATTCAAGGTCATTTACTTTGTTTCATTTGAGTATGTCCACATCCCCACTGATGAGCAATAACATTCTAAAGATAGTAGGAGCAGCTGTGAATTAACTGCATCATTTTAAAACAGAAGAAGAAACTGTTAACTGTCAATGTATTTGCTAAGCAAAATCTAATTTTAAGGGTTATTTTTTTTCCTGTCTTTGTTATAGCACAACTTTAGCTTCGCTCTTGTAGACTAATTTCAAAAAGAACATGACTATCTCACAGCTATGAATATGGGGCCATATAAAACAGTGGCATTTCTGAAACAGTTCTGGCACAGTTACATTTCTCGAGAAATTAATATTAATTCTGATTGTGTTTCATGGATTTTTCTGTATCACAATAGGCTTCAGCAAACAGGAAATCTGGCTTTTGCTACGAGGGCTGCTGGTCATGTATATTCCAGCTGGAGAGTATTTGAGGCTCAATAACCAGAATAATTTTCCACTTAAATAAGAGCACTTTGGAATAATGGAGTAGCTGCTGCCTGAGGGGAAAAGTCATCTATTCACTCACTGCATGGAGGTTGAAGTGGTTAGTGGAAAATCCCCAGGAGAAATGAGGGAACAAAGAACTAGAGTGTCAAAAACTGGTTCTTGAGGACACTGGAGCTCAGGGGTAACAATACACAGTGTTCTCTGAATGAAGGAAATATTAAGAATGCTGGACATCAGTAAGCTCATGGGAACATATTGTAAGAGACAGTAGATAACTTATGACTAGAAAAATATAACTGTACAGAGGTCATCAGATGCAGGAAAGAGAAACTGCAATGCCTGTATGCATTGTTAAAAGTCTAAAGAATTCTCAATCTTAACAAAGACTCAAAGTAAAAGAAAAGCACAGTTCTCTTCAATATCAGATTTGACATTGATCTATAAAAGCAGGGAGCTACGCAGCAACGTGATGCAATGCAAGAACCCATGCCACGTAGCTCTTGCTGATGGTCACTGCAATCTGTACTTACTCTCTTTTTTAAAATCCAAAAATCTCCTGCAGTTTGTCTGTCACTAAAATAGGACTCATAAATCCTTCTGCAATGTATTTACCTTTAATTTTTTATGGTACATTGCTTATGTGTTTAATTGTAAAATTAAAGTGTGGTGGATTGACCTTGACCAGTTGACAGATCTGCACCCAACTTCTCTCTTGCTACCCCTCCTCAAGAGGACAAGGGGAGAAGATAAGATGAGAAAGCTTGTGGGTCCAGATAAAGACACAGAGATCCCTCACCAATTGCTATCACAGGCAAAACAGACTTGACTTGGGGAAAATTAAATTATTTTTTAACAATTAAAATATATCTGGATGGTGAGAAACAAAGGCAAAATTAAAACAACACCTTCCCCCAACCCCTTAACCCTTTTCTCAGGTTCAACTTCACTCCCAACTCCTCTATCTCCCCTCCTCCCTGAGTGAGCACCAAGACAAAAAGAAAGAAAAAATATTCACAAAAAAGGTTCTTAAATTTCTGTTATCTTCAAAGTTTTATTTTTATAAATGCTATTTTTTTGTGTGTTTTCAGCAGAAATTATAACCACAATGTATTTCAAATGCTCAAATGCAGGAGTTATACAATGCAAATAACTGTATTTTGAACTCTATTAATCCCAAAGCACAATAGCAATCAGGGATTCCCTTGTATTTTTTTTTTTTAATCCCCTGCACACTTTTGGTGTAATAAACTGCTTTGATGCCTTGTTTGTAATATATCTTGTGTTATGTTCTGCAGCCTGAATCATTACTAAACTCATTTACATTCACAGATAAGATACTTTTCTCCCTTTCCAAGCATGGGGTCTAAAGGAGGCAGTGTAAATATGGGAGATTCAGAGGGCTTGTGAGGTCAGCAAGTTTTCTGAGTTTACTACAACTTTCTTGCATAATTTAAGCTCCTTTTTTTTTAAAAAAAAAAAAAAAAAAGCATTCAGTTCAGTTTAACCATAACCTTTTTTCCCTAAGTGCTTAATCCAAAGCTCATTGAAGTTAATGGAAAGACTTCTGAGTACCACATCAGACTTGAAATGGAAGTCTGTGCCCTCTATTATTGACGAAAGCTCTGCATACGCACAGCTACCAAGCAGCAGCATATTTAATGCACTTTTCATTCAACAGATTTTCACTCTGTCTTCCTCTTCCTGCTTTGCCCCTGGTCTCTGATTTTTTTATTCCTCTCTGTCCTTTCTGTTCTCTTTCTCATCCTGTTTTTGTCAGATTTGGTTCTATTGGTTCGTTTTTCTGTCTCCATATCTCTAGGTAAGGAGCAAATGACACAATGTCCAAAAATAATTTTCACTTCCCAGGGCCTCAGCTGGTTCAGGAGCAGGTAATGCAAACTTGCTTAATACCTCCATCTTAAGGACTTATCACTTGTGTGCAATAAAGAAACAGTTTTAATCACAAGCTAAGATTTTTACACTTAAATGGCTAATCGTAGGCTTCTAAACCCACATTTAATCACATAAATAATCACAATAATCGCAATATTTTCAAAAATCCTGAGCATCCATCACTTTGAAAATATGATCTCACCCTTTACAGCCTAGAGAGATTTAAGAGCCCAATTAATTGTGTTTAACATTGATGATGATTCTGCCAACTTTTTTTTTTTTTTTAAATAATATCTCCATTTATCTTTTTGAATTCCTTATAAAAATGATCTTTATGCACAAAGACAACCTGGAAATTTCTGTATTCTGAAGTCTGACTCTTCAACTTTGTTGTTTTTTTAATAAAGTTCTCTCTGTGTCACATCATATTTAAAGCACTGAAAAATGAATAGCAAGGATTTTTTTTTCCTGTGATTTTCATAAAAAAGAATGGGAAAACAGATTGAATCACCAAACCACAAAGCATTTATAACCATGCAGAGGAAGATCTCAGTAACAATGTATACCCTGCAGGAAAAAAAAAAAGAGTATATTATATTATATATTATATATTTATATATAATATATATATATATTCTAGTCTTTGTTTCTGTTAAAAGTAGTTAAAAGTATTTGAATTGGATTCTTCATTTTTTTTCTTATTATTTTTCTTTAGGATTAAAACAAAGTGATCCAAATGGCTGTATTTTATAGCAAAACCTATAAACTAAATACCAGAGACCACAATTTAATATATCATACTCCATACTTGTCTAAACTAGATGTATGTCAGTAAATTTTTCAGTTTGTGAACACAGATTTTTCAGAGGGGTTATGAACCACCAAGTAGACAAACATCACAGAAACTCCCAGGTAAGTTTATGGAAGAAAAAAATTAGGGAAAATTGTTTTCTTAGTCATCTTTAGTCTTTGCAGCCTAGAGATGTGGAGACTACGGCTTGTAATCACTGTTCCTGCAGACAGGATTTATTGTTTCCTTATGGGCAACCCAGGACCAGAACATTCCTTCTATGAATGTCACAGCCTTTCAGCCCTAACTAAAAGGTATTTCATGACGATGGGTGTTACAAAGGTGCTATAGATTGCTATTATGGACAAGTAATTTTAAGAGACACTTGCATATACAGAAGTATGGGGATAGGGAGCAGATTTCTCAGGGCCCTTCATGACCCGAGGTCTCTGCAACCTGTCCCAAACACTTGGTGTGGGAGTGGCCTTGAGGTGGTTGCCCAGCCACTTCTGCTGGGGGACAGCCATGGAGCTTGGGCCTGATGGCCAGAATGGAGGTCAGCGGGAGTGGGCTGTGAGGAGCCCCCTCAGGGCCTTCCCCCTCATTAGGGACTGCTCAAAGTCCCAGCTCACACCATGTCATGACCACGCTGTCCCTGGCCATGTCCCTCCCCAGCCCCAAGTCTCTTCTTCCCGGTCTCCTCTCTATGGCTGTACCCAGAATCAGCCCCAGGTAGGTTCCAGTCTCCAGTTTCAGTGGGTGGACCTCAGCCAGCAAACAGGTAGAGACAGTCACTGGCTTAGGGAAAAGGTGGCTGAGAAGTCACCCATAATCTACCCACATTGGTCAAATATGGAGGTGGGGACAGGGAACAGTAGCAGAAAGACTCTGCACATGGAAAGAGGCCTGGAAAGCTCTCATCTTCAAACTGGTCTGACCTGCCTTCTGCCTTCAAAAATAGAGATGACAATATCTGGCTACATGTGCAAAGAGAGAAGAAGACATTCACCATTCAAAATCTGAAGCAGTGGTGTCACCCTCTTCCCTCTGCAACATGAGCTGCTATCACATGGTGTGCATATGTGGAGGTCGGCCAGGATAGTGCAGCTCTTTAAATGGACTGGTACTACAGGGAATGTGCAAAGTACTAACCAGCGTATTTTACTTTAGCTGTGCTGAGGCCTAAGACAGAGCCTTCCACGTAACAAGCAGTGATTGGAAAGTCAACTCACTAGGTCATATTGAATGTTGTACGTGTTTTCTTAATGCAAATCCTTGTCTAATAGGAAACATCAATTCTCTTAATACAGGCTAGTGAAGAGAGCTAAAATTAATTGGAAACAGAAGTACATCACCATCATCTAAGGCAATTTTTTTAAGAAATCATTGAATTCTGCATCAGCTGAACTGCTGAAACAAGATCCTCTAATGAGTAACACTTTATTGCAGCCAGTACATATAACTTTCCTTTCACTATCACAGAAGTTCTGAGTTTGGGCTTTAACAGGTCCAAGAGAAAGGTCCTCAGCAGGTGACTTTCTACTGTTCGACTGGATCTCTGTAATGACACTTCCTTAGCTACTAGACTTTGGCTTCCTAGTTCAAAGCTACCTACCGAGCTGTTGCAGCTAGCAACAGATTCACATCATTTGGTATCAAAGTCTGACTGATGATTAAAAACATACTGAAGAATGGGATTCAACATTGTTTGAAGCACCTTTAAACAGCCACCGTGCAATATGCTGAGATTCCTCTGCGTTTCAGTTATTTTCTGAAGATCATTTCCTGTTCCTGAATTTAGCCACTGAACTTCACTTAAAACACACGCTCTTTCTGCTCTATAAATTGTACCTATCTGTTGTAAATTCCTTGAAAGCACATTGAGAACTCCTGCAAAAGTTATAAGCGAGCTTGGAAGCAATCTGTTGACAGACATTACTGTTTTACTGACTTCAGAAATAGTAATGAAAGAATGATCTTGAAGAAAAAATGTTGTATTGGCTACAAGAAAACCTTTCCACTTTTCAATATTTACAGTATTGACCACAGAAAAACTCATGACTTAAGGAAAGCATTAATTATCAGGTTTTGATGTTCAAATTTATATTCTTGTATATAAACTATTTTCTTGTAGAATTCTCTTAAAGTCCTTTCCATTTTCAGCAAAAGTCTGTCTGGTAGATTTTAAAGCAGGAAAGGACCATTGTGATTCCCTAGACTGACCCTTTGTGAATATAAGACTAAAAATTAATTAAGACTGACATAATTATTAACATGAAAAGAACTATCTAATCTAGTGTTTCATATTGTCTTGTTCATGATCTGTGTATAATTCACGTGTATAGGCAAAATACTGATTTCTGTCAGCAGCACATCCTTGTATTCTTCATCTTATGTAACCTTTTTTGTGCTGTATAATATAAGCAGCTGAAACAAGGGTTAAATCGCTCCCTATACAGTCTACAGACCATTTCATCATGAAACAATCCAAACTATGATAATATCTCATAGGATTAAGACAATATCAGGCTGTACAACAGCAATGAATGCTGACAGGTTTACACTAAACAACCTCGGTGAAGAAATCTGCCCCTGAAAAGAGGGAAACATTGATACGCAGTGGAGGAGAGCTTCTCCTTTATGCATTTTTATCACAGTTGCAATATTATAGGTATTAAATAACATCTGTATCTCAGGTGGCTGATGGGTGTATATATATATTCACAGATTCACAGATTTCTCTAGGTTGGAAGAGACCTCAAGATCATCGAGTCCAACCTCCGACCTAACAGTACTCCACTAAACCATATCCCTAAGCTCTACATCTAAACGTCTTTTAAAGACCTCCAGGGATGGTGACTCCACCACCTCCCTGGGCAGCCCGTTCCAATGCTTAATAACCCTTTCAGTAAAGAAGTACTTCCTAACATCCAACCTAAAACTCCCCTGTCGCAACTTTAGCCCATTCCCCCTCGTCCTGTCACCAGGCACGTGGGAGAATAGACCAACCCCCACCTCTCTACAGCCTCCTTTCAGGTAACTGTAGAGAGCGATGAGGTCTCCCCTGAGCCTCCTCTTCTCCAGGCTGAACAAGCCCAGCTCCCTCAGCCGCTCCTCGTAAGACTTGTTCTCCAGACCCCTCACCAGCTTGGTCGCCCTTCTCTGGACTTGCTCGAGCACGTCCATGTCCTTCCTGTAGCGAGGGGCCCAAAACTGAACACAGTACTCGAGGTGCGGCCTCACCAGAGCCGAGTACAGGGGCACAATCACTTCCCTCGACCTGCTGGCCACACTGCTTCTTATACAGGCCAGGATGCCGTTGGCCTTCTTGGCCACCTGAGCACACTGCTGGCTCATATTCAGCCGACTATCCACCAATACTCCCAGGTCCTTCTCGGCCAGGCAGCTTTCCAGCCACTCATCTCCCAGCCTGTAGCTCTGCTTGGGGTTGTTGCAGCCCAGGTGCAGGACCCGGCACTTGGCCTTGTTGAACTTCATGCAGTTGACCCCAGCCCATCGCTCCAGCCTATCCAGATCCTCCTGCAGAGCCTTCCTGCCCTCGAGCAGATCGACACACGCACTTAGCTTGGTGTCATCTGCAAACTTACTGAGGGTGCACTGGACGCCCTCATCCAGATCATCAATAAAGATATTAAAGAGGACCGGCCCCAATACCGAGCCCTGGGGGACTCCACTAGTGACCGGCCTCCAACCAGATTTGACTCCATTCACCACAACTCTCTGGGCCCGGCCATCCAGCCAGTTTCTAACCCAGCGAAGCGTACGATATATGTACGTATATGTGTGTATGTGTTCATAAATAACTGCATGACATTTCCACAAATCCCAAAGATACTGTTTTATGGTTTTTGTTTGTTTGTTTGTTTGTTTCACTTTGTTGAAGTGATGTGACTTAGCAAATTCCTCCCACAAAAAAATAAAATAAATAAATAAATAAATAAATAAATAAATAAAAGAAAAAAGGAAACCTGTTAGGGCTTAGAGGTTTAGAGATTATATTTGGTTTAAAAGAACTGAAGGAGTGGTCAGAAAAAAAAAAAAAAAAAAAAAAAAGGCCACATCATGCCTTGTAGATGAGAAAGCAGTTTCCAAGAAGACAGACCACCAGTGACTCCCAAATAAAATCTGAACAAAACAAAGGTGTTTAAACAGGGAAGGGAAAGTAGTGTTTCTACTGCATGCAAATGATTTTAAAGTATGCATACAAACTAATAACCCATCTCATTTTTTTGAAGGTGATAGTCTTCCTGAAGAACTGCTGACTTGAGAAAACATTCGGAAAGTCAGCATATCTGAAAGGGCTGTGATAAAAATAGGTATGAAAATTGAAAATTTGATCTTAATTTCTCTGTCCCTCAAAGCATATCGTGTAAGAGATGTGTAATCATTTTAATTTCTAGCCAGAAGATTACATAGAAGCATACTCTGAAATATGCACACTACTGCAAAATAAGATAGAATAACAAGCAAAAGAAAAGTGTAGAAAATCAGTTAATAATGAATAATATCTGATTTAGTTTATCCAAATGGGAGAACACCGTGTTTCTCTGCTGAACACAGAACAGCACATTAATCAGGAACAAGAATAAATGAACTAGGTCTGAACAGCACAGGATTTCTGTGAACACAGTCTAGGAGTGTTGGTACCTGATAAAAAATGAATAAATAAATATTTACTTTTATAAAAATTGCCCCACTCTTTTTAGCATTCAGTCTTGCTGTAGCAGTCATCCTTACTGTACTGTGGAGGGTTACTGATGCCTCTCTGCTCCAAACACAACACATCGGGGTCAGAGCTTGCATGACCAGACACTGCTGGGTATTTTTAATGAGCGTATGAGCTGTGCCGATTAGAGAATCCTAACGACATTATCCAGTGTAGCTGCTAGGTGAAGTTCACCCTTGTGCAAGAGCTGTAACAAAATGTGTGAGGAGGCAGTGAATACATTTAAAGTTCACAGACAAATATTATTGATCACGAATGGAAGTTTTGTTAAAAACATCATCATATTTCTAACATGAGAAATAATGAGCAATTCAGTCTTATGTTCTTTTTAATTATGATAAAAGTTATGAAAGAAAAATATTATACTTGATTTCTCAAAACATGATTATAATTTTCATAGGCTTCTTTTGCCCTATGTCCTAATGAGAGTGGAAAGATTACAGCCTGGTTCAACTGGAGCAAGAGTGTCACCACTGTTTCTAGTAGGAACACCTTTGTCCTTATAATAAGAAAGTAGATATCAACTGCATTCTTTTTTTATGAAGTTTGGGTGTTATTTTTTGAGATCATTTGTAGGACCGGGAGAAGTTGATGATTATTTTCACTAACATTTTGCTTTGTGCTAGAGAATCAAAGAAAAATTTTATAACCATAATATTCTTATTGTCACTGTTTAGTTGCTACTTTATTGCTCTCAGATAAGCCAAAATTTAGTATGTCTATGCAGTTAGGTATTCAGCAATGACCCAAGAGAAACGTCAATGCTCACTGACTCTGAAAAACAAGAAGACTGCTGAGGCAATGCATAACGCATTTTTCAGGCTTGCTTTGTCTTCTCATACACAATAATATGAGGGGTGTTTATTATTTGTCTTAAGGACACCTATTTTTCTCTGAAGAAGTAAAGGTTTGTTGGTAAGTGATGTTTGCTGTGGAACTATTCACTTGTCAAGCTCTGGAACCTGGCAAAGAAATAAGTTTAAAAACCTGAAGTCATTCTGCCACTTTTATTTTTTTAAAGGCAGTTTTTAAGTAATACAAAAGAAAGATCACAGCTATGCTGAAAATACTTGGAGGCCAGTGCTTTGAGGATTTTTTACTGCAGTTAATCTCCCAGACTGGTGCTGTCACTAGCCTTCCTTCTGAAGCATTTCCTAATTGGCTCCCTGAAAGTTCAGCTTCTTGCCCTTCATAGAGCAGCAGTGTGGCTGCTGTCAAAAAAGGAGCCTCTTAACTAAGGGTAAGGTCTTAATAAAAACTGTCTTTCCAGGAGCATTACTACATGTACCTCCCCTCCTCTTACCCTCCACCCACCCACCCCTACTTTCTTTGCTACTTTAACAAAAAGGTCACAAGAACTTGGAGTACACGGAAACCTTCTAAGTGAGTCCTGTTTAAAATAGTCAGCTTCGCTCTGCTCTCATGTACCTTGGTGTGATGAGTCTGGAATAGCAGTCCCTGAGGTCATTCCTCCGTGGGAACAGTTTCACGCAAACAAAGCACAAGAAGAGAAGCAGGGAGGATCTGTGAGCAACTTTGCTCCTCAAGCTACGGTTTCCAGCATAGTTTAAAGAAGCCCCAGACCTGCTCTGGTTTTACCAGATATTAGAATTTTTTAATGTCAGAACAGACTGTTACAATTTCAGATGTAAGGGGAAAGAAAAGGTGCTACTGTTTCCTCTCTTAGATTACTGCCACAGAACAACTGCACTCAGTCTGCCTCTGGGTATTTTGTTTCAATTTTAGATAATACTATGAGGCAGTTTCTTCTCTAATTGCCCCAAATGTGTTTGCAAATGTTGACTGTTTTCATATATATATATATATATATATATATATATATAGTCAGAAATGACTGGATTTATTTTAAAGCAGGGACCTCCATGCAGGGTGGCCAACCTTTCAGTCTTGACCTGTATGTGATTCAGAGGCAGATCAAATAGATCTGCAACACACCTAGCTGCAGAGAGGATCTGTCATGGGAGCTGCTGGATGATCCAAAATCCCAGCGGCAGAAGAAAGACAGCCAGAAACAGTCACTGAGACTCCCATCAATATGTCAGCTGGAGAGGTCACATGCACGGAACAGCCTTAGCAGACTCTGGTGGGCTGTTCATAGGACTGGGAAGACTGGACAGCCCATGTTATGTAGCATGATAGTGGGCATGCTCCTGTGAAATGGGTGATGTGAACTTACCTTAGGCAGAGAAGAGAATTGTCTCTCTCTTATTATGCAGGTCAAGAGACTGCAAAGAGAGAAAAAACACTAAGCTAATTCTGTATTTGGTGAGCTGATCTCTTAGTTATCTGTACTTCCTGCAGGAATTGCATGAAATTGAATGTTTTGAATCAAAAAGGTTGTTCTACTCAAAATGTATTTTTTTTTCTTTTCAGAAAGAAATAGTCATATTTTGTCAGTTTGAACTGACTCCCACTCATTCTTCCCACCTATCATTTTACTATGAAACAAACAAACAAACAAAAAAATATTTTTTCTGTAATTTTCAAACAAATTTAGAAAGATCTTGTAGTCACAGCCCTGAAAATCCTGCTATCCTGGAGACTGAATCAGAGGCATTTTAAAGACATAACGCTGTGTAGAGAATGGAAGTCAATTGACTTTTTATGTTACTGAAACAATATAAAAGGAATGTAGCATTGCCGAGTTATCCAGTCTGTATCACTGAGATTAGAATGAGAAAGAACAGATGAATTCGTGGCATGTGTGAAATAAATATCTCCACAAAAGCTTTTCTCAAGAGTAACAGGCAAAACTGCTTTGGACAGTGTTAAAATATACTTAAAACAAAAATTATTATTGTTATTTTTTAATATATGCACATTCATACTTTTTGCATGTTATCTTTGACTAATACTGAAAAGCTGCCTTCCCTATAAATTCCTCATGTTATGAAATCTCTGTCAAATCACCAATAGAGTACGAGTATCTTCTCCTGCCAATTTTTCTTACACTAAACTAACTCCAAAACATTCTCAAAAATATATATATATTAAGAACTGTAAAAATGAGACATTTGTATTGCCTGTGAAATATTAGGCAAATCCTGACAGAGCAAAAATTATTCTCTGATTTCTTCCTCTCCTTTCATTACTTGTGGTCTTGTTTTGCACCTGTTCAGCACTTGTCCTTACAGATGCATTTAGCTATCGTTTAGGCACTTGCAGGAGCAAAATGAGAACAGATGCGTCATAAGTACAAAATATGTGCTAAAAGGACATGCCGTAATGGGAAATCAGAGCTGAATGGGTGGAAAAACAAAACACGGCAGGATATAGAGGATGCAGACCTAAAATTAGCATAGGATAGATACATTGAAAAGACAAAATTCAGCAGATAAGGGCTCCTGGTTTATTGTCTAAAATATGCCTATCTGCATTCCCAGGGAACAGCATCAATCTGTCTTGATTTCTGAATAAATTGAGCTCTCAAGCAAAATCCCTGTAAAAGAAAGCAGTTCTATTTTTATCACAGTGACCTTTTTAGAAGGACTTTAGGGAAGAAGGAAACAAACTTATCTAAATTTCCACCACCCAAAGTCCTGCTTTCCTATTTGCAACATTTTTTTTTTTAATATTTTTTTTTTGCCAGTGTTTTATAGATGTCTGGCGCTGCCAGTATTTGAAAATTCTCATTTCAGAACAGGCTTGCTTACAAATTTAGTCTTGTCTAGTCTTTAACTGTAATTTAACATATGATAAAATGCTACGTAAGAATCTAGATCCCAAATTCACTGAAGTTACTTGGTGACTTTGATTAGCCTTGGATCAAGATCGGAATCAAAGAAATTCCTTTGTGTGTAGAAAATTGCAGAAAATTCATAGAAGTAATATCTTAGGAGCTATACTAAAGTATATACTAAAGTATATACTAACTGACACAGTAAGTTTTTTATTATTGTTGTTTGTTTGTTTGTTTGGCTTATTGCACATTGTCCGGGATGAGAAAACTCTGATTTAATTAGGATTTTTACTGGAACTGCTAATACCTGGCTTGAAATAAAGAGGGAATATGTATTCAGGGCATATATTCTAGAATGAGAGAGCAACTGCTGTGGTTTTTTATACAGGGAGTGTTATGTAAGGCGGGTTTTGGCGCTTGTGAAAGCACTATAAGACAGTTAGATAACCAGATGAAGCAATTGGAGAATTTTTAATTTCTGTTGTTAAAGGTGTGATACCAAGAGACTGAGAAAGGCAGTTATAGTGCTTATTCTTAAGAAGAAAATAGGACAGAATGAACGGTAGACAAATCAGCTTAACTTTAGCTTCTGGGAAAATTCTGAAACAGTCAATCTATGCAAAAAAATTTGGAAAATAGAGAAATGTCACAGTGAACATTCTCTGTATATACCAAGTCATGTCAAATCAGTCTGTTATCTATAAAATCTTAGAAAGGACATAGGGCATGAACAGATGAAATCATAAATATTTTGATTTTGTTAAGACCTTTGATACTGTATCAAGTAATACTTTCAAAAACATATTTGCAAAACACAGTTTTAATGGAGCTTCTCTAAGGGGTGGGGTGGGGTGGGGGGCGGGGGGGCATATGTCCTTAAATATCTATACCTGAAGTACAGGGATCAATGATATACCAGAAAGGAAGGCTGTATCAAGTGCAGCTTTATGGGGTTGTGTCATGAACATAAAACTATTGAATATTTTCATTAGAGATGACAGTTCTGAGAAAGTGTATTTAGTTTGCACGTGGCACAAATTGAAGGGGTGGAAAAACTTTGGAGAGTAGGACAAGAATTTGAAGCTTGCCAGAACAAAGAAATGGTCTAGAGAAACAGAATGAAATTCAGTATGGATCATTGTAAAATTTATGCTTATATAGGAAGAATTGTATGTACTACAGGAGGCAGAACACTAATTCAGTAGCAGCTTTTCAGAAATGTGGTTATATCCCAAATTTCAGCATGCAGTAACAATATCAGGTATTTCCTGGAAAAAATACAGAAGTGATAATCGGTAAATAAGCAGGAATGTCCTGAATACCTGGGAAGTACTTCTTCTATTTTACTCAACACTGGTAAGGCAGTTACTGGAATGATAATTACTGGCTAGAAAAGAGACCTACCAGGGAAAGAGCAAAAGAAATAGGGTTGAGAACAAAGAGGAAATGTTCTGTAGCCAATAGCTACATGTGACCCAAGGTCTAGCTTTCTGTAGCATGTCTGGGTGACTTTCATTCTGTTTTACTAAAATAGTTGTTAAACTGTTAAAGTACATAAGTTAAAACCACGCAAGATAAGAAATTTTAATATACATAAGTGAAATTGCTGAGATGGTAGTAACTAGTGACTCAAGAACTCAAAAGAAAATTAAAGACATAAACATTTGAGAATAAGGTAGAGAATTAGGAAACTGCAACAGAGACTGTTCCAAGAAGCAATGGAGGTTAGTACTTTCCAGCCTGACCAATAACTGCCTGGTTGACGTAGATTCATTAGGCATGGTGAGGATAATAACGCTTAGTTTAGTAATTGTATGCATCAAACAAAAATCACTTTTTCTACCCCATTCTGTGAGGTATATCCTGCTTGCAGAGCTTATCTGTGCGTTGTAAGAGAAGCCCAAGGACAAGGGGCCATGAATGGCCATGAGGATGATGAGACTGCTAAAGCATCTCTCCTATAAAGAAAGGCTGACAGATCTGGGATGTTCAGCCTGAAGAGAAGGCTCTGGGGAGACCTTACAGTGGCCTTCCAGTACCTAAAGGGGCCTACAGGAAAGCTGGGAAGGGACTCTTTGTCAGGGAGTGTAGTGATAGGACAAGAGGTAATGGCTTTAAAGGAGATGGTAGGTTTAGATTAGATATAAGGAAGAAATCCTTCACTCAGAGGGTGGTGAAACACTGGAACAGGTTGCCCAGAGAAGCAGTGGATGTCCCATCCCCGGAGGTATTCAGTGGGGATGATTGGATAGGGCCTTGGGCAACCTGGTCTGGTGGTAGGAGAGTTGGAACTGGATGGTCCTTAAGATCCCTTTCAACTCAAACCATTCAGTGATTCTATGATATTCTATAGCCTATCTTCAGGAAGCTTCATAATAAAACTGTAAAGTAGACCAAGATTAGGATTAATGTGATGTTGGGAAGACTGTGTCAGGATCACTTTCAATAGTTGTGCAGTTTCCTAAGGGTAAAGTGTGTCTAAGTCATGGGACAGTTCAACATTTAGCTCATTTTAAGAGAAGGAGGTAGAAAAACACCAGAAAAAATCATGCTGATGAAACATGAATTTGAATAGGGAATAATGCACTCAGGCTCTCCAGTTATTTGGCTTAACCTGTACAAAAGTCAGTGCTGCTGATTACTAGATGTCTTCCTGTGCTCAAGCCAGTTTGCCTAGTGCTAGGTCAGATGCACTTGACGCTAGTATGCATTAACCAGATAATGGGCTGTATCAACATAGTTTGATGAATTCCATTACAGCTGTGGAACCTAAAAGGACTCATAATTTAGAAAATAAGGTCAGTAATAATAAAACAGCCCCCTATCAAAAGGTATTACTAGGGAAGAATACTGGCAAAGACCTCAATATATGTATGTGTGAATCAGCATACTATTGGTTCAGTAGAACCATGCCAGCTGAAGATCTATTTAAAAAATTAAACCCCTGACATAAATTACAAGAATTGCTTAATCTTATTTTAAAAAAATGGTAATTAGGTTTCATTCCTACAAGCAGCAGGATAATTGGGTCCCAAAGGTCTGGAATAAGGTTAAACAATTAGACTATATTTGCAAATGAATATATCCTGATTGGCACTTGAAAGGATAAAAGGTTTATTTGAAGTCATTTAGATTTTAACCCATGATTTTATGAAGTGCGCGTATAACAGGCTTGCTGCTAACTTGAAAACATCTCTTCAGATGCTTCTGGACCTTGGAATAAACTTGAGCAAAGGTGTCTATATGATTGTAAGGAGTTAACCAAATGATCCAGCTGACTTCTTGTTTTAGTGACTGAATATTAGGATTTATTATTAGTTACTAAATTATTGATTATTGGGTCAATATATCTTGAAATTCAGCTCAACAAAACAAAACATCTATTTATCACAGCCATTTTAGAGATGAGTAAACTGAAACAAAGGTAGATTTATGAACCCACCAAATGTCACACAAGTGAGTTAGTAGCAAAAACGGATTCTTATAGGTCTTCTGAGAACCAGATTCTAATCCAATACCTCCACCACACAAGGCTAGCTTCAAAACGAGTAATACGCAGAAACAAAGCAACCTGACAGGACAAAAAATTAATGGTAAATGATTCAAGAATATTTTTATAGAAGTAATTTGGTTTCTTGTGTGAGGTAAAGTCCAGGCTAAAGACAATTCAGAATGATTTCTGGCTCAACTAGAGAGAAGCATGGTCCTAGCCAGTGGTCTAAGTCATTATATATACTGGGCTACAAATTGATGAGGCTGGTGGAGAAAAAAATGGAATTCAATCTTACCACAGCTGCTGATCTTTTCAAACTTTCTTCAACTTGATATGGAGATTTATCTCCAATATGGCATAGACATTAAGTTTAATGGCATTCTTTCTTCACTGCATTGACTTGATTTAAAATGGGAGCTAAAATATTTCTTCTATCAGATAATTTGAGTTAATTTTTTGAATTGTGCTTTCAGTAGTTGTAAAATACAGAACAATAAGCAAGACATAGTGGTGGATAAACCAAAATAGTTGTATAAAGATCTGTAACAATTCTGCATTGATGAAAGAGAATTAAAGGATAGAGTTTGCAGGTTATATCCTTTCCTTTGATTTTCAGAAATCAGAATTTCTGAAACTTGAGAACATAACCTGGTGTACAACTAAAGGTACACCAAAAGCTGAGCTTAGATCTTTTTCTTAGAAGAATCTAGAAGAAATAAAGGAAGAATTAGAATAATTTTTAAATATGAAGAGTTTAATTATTCACAGATAATTATTTCTTTTCTGTGTTTCATAACTGGTAAATCTAGAATGCATTTAAAGATTTAATTAACTTCTTATATATGTATTCATATATAAAATAACAGCCAGCTTTCCTGGTTAACAGGAAACAGTGTTGTAATACTATGGATGCAAAAATCTTAAACAGGATTAGAAGATTTTTTATACCTTGGAGAAATTAATTGCTCACACCAAAATTGGGTCAACTTTATGGTGTTGATGCATCATGCATTCCTACAAAGAGTACAATATGATTTTTTTCAATATGCAGCTGTTTATAGAACTTTTCTTCAAAAGTCAGTCATCTCAATTGCATGATCTTCCTTATACATTAGGGTGAGAAACTGTGTGCATACTGAGTTGAAGTAAAAAGTGCTTATGTGCAAAGTAGTCAGTGCAACTTTTCTACAGCATTCTATCCTCTGCATATAACCTGCTCAGATATTTTATTGAAAAAATGATGCCTGAAAAATAAATCTGGTTTTAGGGGAAGTTCGGTAAGAGTATTGAAATGTTGTCTACTATTCCAAAAGGATGTAGAGATTAGCTCCATGATTAAAACAAGCAAAACAGGAGAAAGTTATTGAGGTAATTGCCATAGACATTGTTAGGTTTCACCACTAAACAGGGAGATAGAAAGATATTTGGAGTATTTATCACACTATCAATAGTAAAAATAATAGATAGATGTAGACATGTTCTTCCCCTATGTGATTCCTTTATTCCTAGTTCACAGAAGCAAAAACCTCCTTCTATAAAAATGTTCTTGGAGGATTATGTATTATTTTCTGGCAGACACTGGTGAATGTATATGCTTGCTCTATGTTGTGTGAGATCCTGAATTAATTCTCATGGACACTCTAGTTAGACTGCAGGACCTCCACATTGCTTTGGCAGGGGCAGTGCTGACTGGCAAGGCCATGCCTCTGATCCCCTCACACCAAGCATAAGTACACACCAACCTATTTACATTCAGTGTGCATAGCAGTCTTCACAGCAAAGGCAGACCAGGACAGAGCCCTTCTCAGATAAGTCACATGTTTAGGCAAATAACAGCTGTTCTGTCAATAAACAAATTCATCTGGGGAAGAAAAAGAAAAAGAAAAAAACAGAAAAGGAAGAAAAGAGAAAAAGGAAAAGGAAAAGGAAAAGGAAAAGGAAAGGGAAAAGGAAAAGGAAAAGGAAAAAAAAGGAAAAAAAAGGAAAAGGAAAAGGAAAAGGAAAAGGAAAAGGAAAAGGAAAAGGAAAAGGAAAAGGAAAGGGAAAGGGAAAGGGAAAGGGAAAGGGGAAAGGGAAAGGGAAAGGGAAAAGGAAAAGGGGAAAGGGAAAGGGAAAGGGAAAGGGAAAGGGAAAGGGAAAGGGAAAGGGAAAGGGAAAGGAAAAGGAAAAGGGAAAGGAAAAGGAAAAGGAAAAGGAAAAGGAAAAGGAAAAGGAAAAGGAAAAGGAAAAGGAAAAGGAAAAGGAAAAGGAAAAGGAAAAGGAAAAGGAAAAGGAAAAGGAAAAGGAAAAGGAAAAGGAAAAGGAAAAGGAAAAGGAAAAGGAAAAGGAAAAGGAAAAGGAAAAGGAAAAGGAAAAAGGAAAAGGAAAAGGAAAAAGGAAAAGGAAAACAAAGAAGAGCTATCTGGGATGAGGAAAACAGAAAGAAAAAATAAATCTGTGATTGTTTTGTTTTGTTTTGGTTTGGTTGGGTTGGGTTGGGTTGGGTTGGGTTGGATTTGGTTCAGTATAGTACTGATGCTTATTAGGTTTAACCAAGGACAGCTACTTCCATGGGTAAGCATTTGATGGAAGAGCTGCAGTTTGTGGTCCCAGCAGCAGTTATTGCCTGTACTTCCTTAGCTAGCCCTTCCAAGGAAGGTGTAATAATGTGCAGATACATATTAGTGGCCTCAGAGCTTGTTCTGGAGGCCTTAATTCTTTATACCTGAATTTATTCCCATATGGTGTGGTCATCTGCCCACTGTAATCCTCCTGCAGTGCTGTTGCAGATGTCTAAAGGAGTTTTCTATTCACGCCAAGAAAAGCTGTGTTCAAACTGTAGGAAGTTCCTCATGACTTATTACAGGAATTGATAGCCCTTTAGCTAAAAGGTGAGTGAACAAGCGCTAAGCAAAAAGGATTTCAGGTGTAACCGTCTTAAATTGGAATGTCTGCCTGCCTGATTCAGGAATATTACTGGGAAAGCTGATGCCCTGCCTTGCGAGTATATGCTTCAGGGGTGTCATGGACTGAAAAATAGGACAGCTGCTGTGTTATTGCATTGCTTCACTATGGTGGTTACAGTTTACTTTCGGCCAAAATTGATCTGGACTTCGTTCTTTATCTTTTGCTGTCTCTCTGTGCTGCCTTCCCCTCTCAAAAGGATGATTTAATAGGTACAAGTATACCACAGTGAGAAACAGGAGAGTAAGAGGAAAAGAAAACATTTATGCTAGTTCTGTTTTCTTTCTTCAGTTTCTGAGCAATAGGTAAAGCTTTGCTAGACACCAAAAAACTTCGGTGCTTAAATTCTGGTTTTGGATTTGAATTAAGTCCTTATATCCTGTTGACCTTTGGGTAAACCAGAGATCTCTAAGAGCTAGTTTTGTAAATAGCACTTCAATGTACAGATTGGTTAGCAGACTTTGAACGTTTCACCCAGGATCCTTTCTGTTGAATAGTACCTTCAGATCTTACTGGGGAGAAAGGTCAAGCACAAAGAAATGTGCAAGGCATGCAAGGCAAGTCTCGAATAGATGCCTGGGCCCTATATCCCCTTTGCTCTGTGTTTTCCCTTAGGTGTTGCTGGTGGTTTTCTCCTACTTCTTTTGAATTATGTTTTTGTCTGCCTTAAAAAAAAAAAAAAAAAGTAGGTGAAACTCTTTGTTTCAAAGGAGGAGTGGGGTGAGGAAACCTCATGAAAACACATTATTAACTGAAAAGTTCACACTCCTGAACAAAAATCTAAATCCCTCAGATTATATCTATCATCAAAGAACTGTATTAGGCTTGAAATAATTCCCATCTTCCCCTAACGTTGGCAGGTTTCCAGAAAAAAGCTATACAGTCCGGAGAGCTCTAATGCAGGTCATGTAGGAATAATTCAGAGGCTCTATTTAAGGAACATATGCCTTATCCACTTATTTCTAAGAAGCACAAGGATAAAAATTAACATCCTGAAGAGAAAGAAAGAGAGGAAAAGTATGATAGTAGGGAAAAAATTAAAACTTTCAGCAAAAAATGCACTACATTAAATTCTAGCAGGTATCAATTTCTTCTTTTTTAGAGAAAACATAAAGTAGCAGTAGGTAAAGATTTATTATTTTCAGAAAGGACTGTTGTTCTTTCTCTTTGAGAAACAAGAGTTCTCTTTAACAGAAAAAAAAAAAAAAGATTCAGACCCTTTGTACATGGGTATAAATGAAAGACAATTGCTCACCAGGAAATAGCTATGTCAGGTTTACACCATCATAATAAATAGGATTGGATCTGTTTTCTTTTCTTCCTTTTCCGGAAGTACTAAGGAAAGGTGAATACTGACTCTCATTTTTTCATTAAGTGGTATTAAGGAAGTGAAATTCCAGACAACACAGGATTAGGACAAGGACAGTATTTGTACAAGTGGCCAGAGATTGGAATATCAATATCCAAAAAGGGGCTGCATTTGTAAAGCCTCCTTTGAAAGTCATTGTGCAAAGAGCTGCCTTCCAATGTGTGTTTGAATGTGCCCTGAGGTAAGCATGTCACCTATATAGACTGAAATCTAATAAAGGGTGGGGAAAATAAACAGGTTTTCCACCTCAACTTTCTACCTTTTAGCTGTCTGATTGCAATCCCACGTTTCCATGAAAGCAGCATTGCCTACCAGAAGCCCTGCAATCTCCCGAGAGCAGGACAACAGATGCCATAGCATTCAAACAGGTTAGAAGGCAAAAGAAAGCTTGAAAATAAGTTTCAGAAGTCAACAAATGCAACAACTTTTGCTTGAGAGCATTCTGCAATACATGCAGCACTCCAGCAACAAGGCTTAGCAAGGCAGGCCTGCAGCAAGAAATGTAACACATTTAGATGCCACTTTAATGCAACTGCCTTTATTTTAAGACACAAAGGCTTTACCTGAAGGCACTATAAAAACCATTCAGCAGTATCACTGCTGTCTGTCACCTAATCTGAATCACTGCAGTCATCAGTGACTCTGCTGTAACTGGTACTTAATGGGCTGGAAAAATCGAGGGAAGTTTGGTAGGCTCATTCTACCTTTTCAAGTTCATACAGAACACAAAAGACACAATATTTAATCATATTTCCAGTGTTTCTGTATGTTTCTGAAGGAGAAAAATAAGTCTTATTATACTATTACTGTAGCATATTATGAGCATCTTTTATGGCAAATAGTATTTTTTTTAACATTCAGTCATATTTGAATCATTATGCATGCACTTTTTTGAAGACATACATGGGAATGTGCACACGTTTATGATTTCTTTTCAAATCTGAAGTGCTTAAGCCAGTTTTTGATGTCTCTGCTTAGTTTGAAACACCATTATGGAGACATAGTCAGTTGTTAAATAAATCACCGTTGTACAGTTGCTTGTTTTTTTTTTTTCCATTCTAGACAAATAAACACATCCCTCAGCAAAATAAGTTCAGTATGTGCATAAAGTTTCCTTGTGTAATGTACTTATTTGGTGGGCTGAAATTCTTTCCATACACCACAGTTAAATTCTGTAGTAAAGAAGATTTTATTTTCTTATTCAGAAAGATTTTGTGCCTGACTGGGTTAAAGCTGGGTTATGGTCTATTACTGTGATGGATATCGTGCTCTAAGGGTAGTGTCTGGAAACCATTTGTGTAAGTTTATGCAGTGCCCAAGGGTGACAATTCAAAATTTCTTAGAAAAACAGCAAATCCATCTTCTCAAAGTATGCTCTTTAGCCTGAGTCACCTTGTCAAACAGGTAACAGTAGATGAAAATTCACTGGTGTTCAGTTCTTTGCCTGATGAACCCATTGGCTCTCCTTTTTGTCTGTTTCAGCATTCAGAGCAAACATGTTATTCCCTTTTTGTAAGCCTCTGCAATCCTACATGGTCAGTAGTCGGAACATCTTGCTCTTTGCTCCTCAGCGTGATTTTGCTATGTCTGCCTGTTGCCAGGTTCCAGTGAGAACACTGGTGGGAGGTAGATCTGTTACGAATGTAGATATATAGGAGGAATTAAATGTAAATCCGCAGGTAGGTTATGTCAAAGCTGCAGAGGCCTGGGACTTAAATGTTAAAATCCAGAAGTTTCCAGAAGAGAGCTTTGCTCTTTAGGAAACTCATTTCCCATCCCACTGAGCAAATAGAGAAAAGTGTTTGCTTAAACTGATTGTGATATGCTGAGACTCCATTGTGCTTAGCAGTTTAAACAATTGTTGTCTCTGATCCAGGTGAACAATAAGACTCCATTGACCAAGACAATCTGATTCCTTTCCTCATAAGCTCTCTGACATGAGATGACATTGGAAGAGCTTGTCTGTTTGCACCTTTCCTTGAGGATGTGATGAGATGCAGATGGAAAGTGTCAAACCGGGAACCTGGAATTCAGAGTTTTACGGTAGAAGAACTTCTTGGCATGCTTGCTACTGAGGAACAGAGTTTTCACTTTTTTTTCTTGTGCTGTTCTAACAAGTAGTATAAGAAATGTCACAGATACTCGTGTTTTGCCTAATTCAAAGAGTAAATTAAATAAATAAATAAAATCTATTAAAATATAATTCTGAAGTCTTATTTTAGAAGTATCTATGGTTTTACTCATAAAGCCTATCATGTGCAAGTTCTAAAGATAAATTAATTGTATCTTACCTGCTTTTCTCACCATCTACAACATCAATACCATCTGCTGTCTGTAGTATCTTCAGAAAAAGAGGTTACAAGTTTTAAGAGGTATCCTTATGGGTTGAAAGGAACTCTTCGGCAAGTTTAGGAGCTTTTCTCACAGTTTAAAGGCTCCATATGGGATTTTTCTGCAATAAATTTCTTATTCTGATGCTCCCAAGCACACAATCCATGCAAGACACTCAGGTTGGAATGCTCTGGGGTTAAAGAGGTTTTTATACATGAGCAGGAAAACTGCAAAAGTTTAGAACTTTAAACACAGAAGAAACCTTTAAACACAGAAGAAATTAGAGGGGTGGACCTATAGCTAACCTATGTTACCAAACATTCAGATCAATATTTCAGTCTGAGAATGACACATTTCTTTCAATAAAATACCTTAAGCAAGCTTGCGAAAGAGAATAGCTGTTTTTTAACAGTCAGAAACCTGTATGTTCTATAACCTCAAGTTCAAATTGAAAGGTAATTGGAGAAGGATTTTCTACATCTGACTGGAAAGCATTTGACCAGTTTTGGCTGTATTTTTTTAACCTGGGTTTTCTTTTTCTTTTTTTTCTTTTTTTAATGGAAAAAAAATAAAACTGATTTCATTAGCAAAACACTTTCCTTTGCTTTTCTCTCAGATTTGACATTTATGCAGAGGATACAAAAATGTGCAGGCATTTTCAGGAAAACAGTATGCAGAACTTTACAAGAAAAGGTGATTCAATATCTTTCAGATATTCTTGAGATAGAAAAAATATATATCTTTTTGCAAGTTTTCAGGCTAAGAATGTGATGTATTTTAGTTGTATTAGAGATTTCCTAAAACAAAATTGTGTACTAAAATCCACTTGTTTATTGAAAGGCAAACACATTGCTAATATAACTCCATTATGAAAGACATAGAGATACCTGAGATAGATTCATCCACAAGTTTCAGAAGGGCAACTCTAGTCAACTGGATGAGAATTCAACCTTGTATGAAACCAGAATGTAAAATGATGGTATTAGAAAATTCAGTAGCGATGGAATATTTCACCTTCCCTTTCCAACTGAGTTTCACTCTCTAATAAATCCCAAGTTCATTTAAACTACATAGCACTGAGAATTACAAACTTATATTGGAAAGTTAAAGTGTTAGAATGTGGATTTACCAGATAATCAAAAGCAGCTCTTTATGGTTTAAACAAAATCAATGAAAGATACTTTAATAAGCAGTCAGCAGTTTTAGTTTCAGTAACTTGCCAGATGTTACTGCATACATATATATTAGCTGTAACATGCAGTCTGAATCATTCAGATGCTTAAATGAGCATTTGCCATGGGCTATATAAAGAAGCCATGTATTGCACATTACACAGCCATGATGGTCTTTGCATGCCATAATAAAACAGAATCAGAAAGCTCCCCTTCTCATCATGGGTAAGCTAGCCCCTCTTCCTTGAAAGTTTGCCCTCTCTTAGCTTCTACAACTAGAAAGTTCATGTGTGAAAGTAATTATAGAATCAAAATTTACTGTTGTGTAAAGTTCAGTTACAAATCTAAAAGTCCTGGATTGCCACTGCAAGAGGCGTGGAGGGTGAATCTCCCACTTCTGTGGGAAAACGGTGACGTGTGAACCTGACTGTGGGAAATCTCTTCCTTCAGGTTAAAACTATGGACCCAAGGATTATGGCCATGCAATAAATTAAATTAAAAGTCAGTTCAGCTTTCCGTCTTCTTATCAGCTCCTCTGCCAGAGACATCTTCATTATAACAAACCGTTCTCAAACAAGCAGCCTAATTCCATTTTGTCCTTTAGAGGACTTGTTTCTGTCCTGTTTGTAACACAGGACATCAGGTTAACATCAGTTAACAAAGTCAGTGCAAAGGTAACAGCTGCACTGTTTTCATAAAATGATAAATAGTCACAAGAAATGTCCCCTGGTATCCTCAGAGCTGACTGGGGATAAGGAACAGTATAAGAGTTTAGGATTTTTTTCATTTTTGTTGGGGGGGAGGGGTTTTATTAGCCTGAATTGTTTTTCAACCCACTAAAAGTGTTGCTGAAGTCTTGTATTGCTCAAAGGGATTAGAAAGTAAATATTTATCTCTGTTGTTTCAGTCTGTTTACTTTGCATTTGACTGAACTTTGGATATTGCCAATTTCACAGCAAATGACTACCCGCTGGCAGTAACAGGGAGCAGAGATAATCATGATTCCAGCTGTCACAGCTCTTCTCCTGAGGAGCTCTGGGACAATGAAGTTGCTTTTTGCCCCTTATTATGAGCAGTGCCCAGCACATGAAAGAGCCATTGGGATTTTTGTCTCTGGCTTCTGTGGAGCTATCAGCAACCTTCTTCAGACCTTACTACTGGTGATACTTGCCCTTGGTTCATGCCTCATATGACAGCATTAGCAGGTAACAAAGATGTAAGGAGAAAGGGATTAAAAACAAACCCTACTGACTTTCCCAGAAAATCGGCTAAATTCAACATTGCTTCTTTGGTTTCTCTCAGACAAGGAGCTTAATGACTGCTTTATTTGAAACACAGCAAAGCATTTTTCATACGGGCTCTGGATGCAAGCATAATTCCATGGAAATCAGAGTACTCATACAAGGGCACACTCATAGAAAACAGCTTAGAAATATCATTGTGTTAAACCAAAGCAGACTTCTTGATCAGCTAAATCCTTTTTGAGATTCTCAGAGCCTTGTAGACAGTCATAATAGGAACCACTGAAATGTTATTTAGTGTGGCACTAGCCATGTAAAATTGCTGCTGTCTCAGAAGCAATGGGAAACAGGAGAATTTCTAAAAGAATTAAAAGTAGTAATAAATAACATCATGTTCCTGGCATATCGTAATGGAGAAAAGGTAGAATGAAACACTTCTCATTTGCAGGAATTATTGGAAGGGAGGATATGCATTGCATCTTCATTCTTTTTTGGTTTTTGGTTTTCTTTTTCAGTCTGCAGAGTCCTGTGATGTTCTTCACATGAAGAGCCCGAACCCGCAGCCTTGCAAAAGTAAAGCTAGGTGTTCCTGTAAATCTTAGAAGGATTTTGACTGAAAATATAACAATCTTAGCAAGTTCTGCAAAATATTTCAGCTGGAATCTCCTGGAGCCATAATGAATGTTTTGTATTCCAGTTGTCTGGCTCAAACCTATCTAGCATTCAAGGAGAGCTGTATTAATCAAGAAGGAATTAAACTATTTGATTCAAAATCCAGATATTGAGCACAATTAAATGAAAAAACAAGCAAACAAACAAACAAACAAAAACAGGCTGTTACAGACACACAGCTGATGTCTTTCCCTGTAGTCATGCAGAGTCTTACTTCAATGGAGATATTATGAGAGAGAGCAGCAGGTTTTAGATATATTGCCACATCTGAGACTATTGTAAATTGAGGTGGCTCCACTGAAGTCAGGCAATGCATATCTGTAAGGGGTGACAGAGTTTCCTGCCACCTGCATGATTAAAGGATGGCCACCCTGGGAGTATTGAAGTCCTAATCTAACACTACCCTCAGCAGAGATGTTGGCAAATATGACAGATGTGGTGGTTTTTGTAAAGGAATACACAACTGCTAATTACTATCTTGCTGACCCTATTAAGGTGCTATAGCTGTGGAGAAGTGCAAGCAAGGCCTTCAACTAAACGCCTAAGAAGTCTGCTTGATGCACGTACAGTATTCCCAATATAGAGATTTACTGTGTTGCCAATAAATTGGACTTGCTTGTTGTTTAAATAGGAAAATAAACACACATTTTTCTAAAATTGTTTGGGTTGTTTGTTGGCAAAACTTTTGGGTAAGCTGTCGCAAAATAAATATACAGGGTAATTGAATAATAAATGTTGATATAAATTTGAATAAAATTCTTGAGATAGCAAATAAGAATTGTACATTCAGCCTTTAACTGGCATGGTTATGACAGGTTTATAATGACAGAAATAATGAACATGATGTAAAAAGATCTGAACTAAGATATGAAATGATATTGAAGAGAGAAGTTCTTTGGACCATTTGTCACCATGGTTTCTGGTATGTGAATTCTTCATATTTCTTTTTCATTTTGTCTAGATAAAAAGGCAAATTACTTTGATTTTTATGGATTAAAAAAAGGTAAATCTACTTCTCAGCTTCTACTTAACTAAACCTTTGATTTTACATAACGGCAATGTGACTGGTCAAAATGATGCTAGAAGAGGCAATTATAATTGAGTGCAATTGGATAGTAATATAAATCTGACAGTCACAAAACTTTCTAAATTCATCTTTATTGAAACAATAATGCATCCCAGTGCACAAGGAAGCACAACCAAGATGATGAAATCTTGTACCAGTCTTGCGTAGTCATTTAATTAAAGGCTGGAGGAAGTATTTTTCCCTTTCACACAAATATTGTAAAAATATGATTTTTTTTTTAATCAAGGCGCTATTAAAATTAACTAAGTTAACTGTATTCCTTCTCACAGTACTCTCTTTAGTACAATTCCCTTTACTACATTTTTTTAGCACAATTTCTTCTCTCCTTCACAGGTATATATTTTTAAGATCCAACTAGAATAATAATAAGTGTTGAAATAAATTTGAATAAAGTGTTTGAAACAGCACACTGATGTTGTTATGACAGGTTTAAGAAATAGTGAACAAGATGTAAAATAAGATCTACCTTTTAAGCTTCTGAAAAAGTATTAATTAAATAATTATTAAATTAATACATTTATATTTACTAAATATTTAAACTATATGGTAAAGTCAGCTTTCATCCATCTACTGAGCAGAGGAGGAAATAAAAAACAGTATGTTGTGTCTGAGATGTGTTTCAGTGAGAGCCCATATGTAGTGTGCTGTATACACAATTTGTTCTGAGAGCTGCACTCTCTGATAGTATCCTACGTGTGCATAGCACCAAGATAGAGAACAGTCTTACATAAACTCAGAGGCAAGGTGCTCTACATGACATCTGCTGGGACTAAGCCACAACAAGCAAACATGCTGGTATATGGTTTGGCATCTGCTTAAACCAAGAGTTTAGAAACCTCCTGAAAATTCTGTCAAGCTTGCGGCATTTGTCAAACGAAAACTCCTTAGCAGGAGTGTCAGTGCCCCTCCAACTATTCCCCAGACTGATAACCATATCTGCTTCTGCAGCAGCAGTGAACCAGAACAAATGACAGCTCTTCATAAATAAATAAACGTAATACTCCGAAGGCTTGCCTAAAGCCAGATGCCACTGTGAAACTAATATAGCTCTGCAAGGAAGACCATGAGGCCTAGAAAACATGCTGAGATGTAGAGAGCTCAAGCTAGCAAAGAGAAGGTCAAGAGGTAATTTGATCACAGTTATATATGAGAGAAGACCTCTCGTGCCAGACAGCACTTTGATTTAGCAGATAAACTTGAAGCTGAATAAAGTGAGAATGAGACAAACTTAAAATGAAAATGTTTGCACATTATTCACACTGGTCTGGTATTGGAACAGATTTTGAACGTGTGACAGCTTGCCCAGCTCTTGACTCCTTTAAATCTAATGTGCCTGTCTTACTTTGAGACGTGGTGTGATTCACATTCATTGCTATTAGGCAGGACACAGAACCTATTTAAAGGAATTTTATGCTCTATCTCCACGAGTTTCAAACTGAGTGATCATAAATGGTTCTCTCCAGCACTAACACCTATAAATGGAAATGCTGTCCTGATGAAGTCAACAGCAATTTTCACCCTGCTTTCTGTGGGTGCAGGGTTTTATTTCACAAACACATAAATGCTTGCAGTTTGTGCTCTTGGCTCCAAATGGCTTAATATCGCCTAACTATATTTGGTGATTGTTATCTATTAAATTACAAACTGACTCTGGTGGTGCTGCAACCACTACAGAAGCTGATTGCCTGTATGCGTTGCCCGTTACAGCTGATTCCTTTTACATGGTGTTCACTCTCTTCCTCTCACTCTCATACAATAAATGTCAAGATGCTAGTGAAGATAAGAGTGGTTCATTGGACCTTGTATAAATAACTTGCAGTGGAATAAATTTTACCTCAGAACTTTTTTGTTTTACTATTAAAAATAAGGCATGCCCGTTAGGTTTACTGACTTTCTGGTAGCTTCACTTGAAATCCAGCTAAATCTCTGAGATTAAAACTTTCCACTAGTTGGTTTGCTCTTGGGTTATATCTCACAGTTCATTTCATTTGCTGTTCTGTGAAGTTTTGAAGTGGCTTTTACAGAACAAAATGGCCCTTCAAGGCAAAAGCAAATGCTTGAAATAGAACAAAATATGCATTTTTGTAGGTGCTAGCCAGGAATAACATGAAAGAACACCATTAGAAAATGCAGAATACTTTTGAATGGAATCCTTTCTCCCCAGTAAGACTATTATTACTGGCAATTAGATTAAATATGCTATTGACTCATTACATAAAAAGTCTGGTGTGGTAAGATTTTTTATTTTTTTTTTTTGGTTAACCAGCTACATGATGGATAAGGCAGGCACAAAGTACACCACATCACTAAACTTTGGGTCTGGTGGGGTTATTAGTACTGTGTCAATACATCAAATTCACACATCCCTCTGCCTATCAGAACAGATTACATACTCTACAGCACTCAAGAGACAGAAAACCAATACCAGCTGATAAGCCATCAGGACATCTTTAAAGTCTGCCTTAATTCTCTCATAGCCACTTAAGATATGTTAGCCTGTAAACTTATTTCCTTGGGGTTTTGAGTGGACTGGTGGAAAAAATGAAAAATTCCATAAAATCATGAAGACCATTCCATTTAGGGAAAGGAAAAATCTTTAATTTTTATTATTTTGAGGAAAAAATAGACAAAGTCATTGTGGATACGTAATTATAATACAAATTCTTTTAATTCAGATTCTTTTAATTCAGATTCATCACAGATACAAAACATAAGCAATATGAATGAAATGTCTTGAAACATGAAAACATTATAGGATAATAGGATAAGCAAGAAAAAAGAAGCAGCTTCTACATCTTCTTATTCCTGTGTCTTATTACATGTCATGTGTAAATCATAGAGGTGATTATTACACTTAACAGAAAACCTTAACATATTTTATTTTGACATTTTACAACTGTTCCTGTTTGACATGCCACATAAAAATGAATGTTATATGCTTTAGGTTTCAAAATACTGTTTAGATATCATACTGGAAACGCGGGGGGGTGGTGTTGTTGTTGGGGGGGCAAGTTTCTTCTTTTTAGATCCCAATGCTTTCTCAGAGATTACAGGTAGGTACTTTCCTGGGAGGTATTTTATTTTTGGAGGATGAAGTTAGCTTCTCTAACTTCCCAGGTAGTCTCAAGCTGAAATTAACTTCATATGTAGAGTTTATTTCTTACTGATCAGTTTTAATAGCGTATAATCATTTCAAATGTTTTTCTTTTAATAATTATAGCAAAAGTATATTTTCTTAGGCCTAGCATATTAGTCTTCTGGGCCATATATCCAGTGTAAATTGATGAAGATGAACGATCTATAACATCCATACATGCATTCTAATTTCTGTGAGTTAGTCTAAGATTTGATCAATATTAAAGATTATCACCCTATTTGCTCTAGTTTTTTTCCCCTTGTATTTACATAGTCAATTCCTACACCATACACACTCTGGTTTAGGAATATTTAAGCACATTTTTCACTTTGGGGGGATTATTCAACCCAAATGAACAGTGAAGATTCAGGCTCAAATACTGATAATATTACTATGCATAATTTTGGAGATGTTTTTTACTACGCTTGAATTTAACAGCTGCTAATATCATTATTCATTACAGTGGAATTTGTGCATTAGAGTTCTTGGGAAGGAAAAAGGAAGGAGAAAAATCAAAAATGTACACATCTCCTACACAGTTCATATTCCTTTGTACACTATCTACTGATTATATCATTTCCACTTCCACCAATTTTACATTTACATGATTCTTTAGCATGCATATCACAATAATGATACGTGGGAATGGCATATCTGCTAAAAGAAAAATTATCTCACAGTCAGTCCATCAAAACTGTTGTTTTCACAAATGAAGTATTAAGCATATTAAATGGTATATTTCTACATCTCAAAACACTATTGTACCTATATTTACTTTTTTTTTTTAATTAATCTGTTGAGAAACTGTCTGTCTTCTTCATTTCAAGCTGCCAAAACCACAATCTATGTAAGCTATTTGGCACCAGCTGATCTGAAAGTACTGAGTAAAGCTAATAAATATTTTACTTATTGTACAGAATCCCAAAGCATAAAAATTAAAAGTAACATCCTCAGTGCCACAAGATGACCAAGGAGAGTAAATAAATAAATAAATAAATAAATATTTTACATCCCAATAGCAACATTCATACTGATTTCCAGAGGCTTTTGGATCCATGCTGTGAAATCTATTGACAAACCTAATGCACTGGAGCTGTCATTTCATGATTTCATTTTTTTTAAGTGGCAATTTAAAGAAATGTATTCTTGTAAAAAATAAATAAATAAATAAATAATCTGGCTTTTTACTTTACTGTGCTGCCATCTGAAAGCAATTTTCTAGGCTTCTTTAAAATATTTTGAATTGCTGCGTGGGGAGTAGTTTCTCTCCTGTTATTGCTTTAAATGAACTCCACTGTACTAAGTCAGGAAACGATCACTTCAAGTTTCCCAAGCAGCCTAAAAGCCTTTACCTCTACACAACAAAATAATACTTTCCTTGCTGCTGTCTCAAAGCACTTTGCAAACATTAAAGTCCAAACAGCTCTGCGTGAGAGAGATAAGTACTGGACCATAATCAACTCTATTACCTATAATGCTTTACAGTTCAGCTCTAAGCGGAATTTCTACAGGCCAGCAGCTGCAAATTAAAGGTGATCTAATTTTTTATCTTGTGGATTCCTGTATACAGCATGTATTAACCTACTGACATTTACCTTATTTTTATCAATGACTGTGATACTACTTTAAATTTTCACCTGTATTACACAGTAGCTGGTCCCCAGGCCAATGGAGAGGACATTTTCTGTTGACTGAATAGCAGACTGAAGGATCCTGAACTTCCTAAGGTCATCCCCAGCCTTTCCCATTTCTATCAATCCTTCTCAACATCACTCACTACCAGCATTTTTTTTTTTTTTCTCCTAACCTAACGGAGAACTGGTCAGGTGTGATTTTCCTTCCTGCACCCGTCTAAGTGCAGCTAATAGTTTTCTTTTTCTCTCTCTCTCTTTTTGTTTTTCGTTCAAACAGTTGTTAGTGAAATATATTGTACACTGAAAACTGCATGTATGGGCTGGTCAAAATTATATGATAATATTTCAAATTTGAAGAAATATGGAAAATAATATTTTAAAAAATCAGCAATCCATTCTGACATTTTCAAAGTGAACTTTTAAACTATTCTTAGTTTCAGAAGTATGTTTAACTTTTTAAAAGTAAAATAAATGTTGAAGTTTATAATTAACATCAATCTAGAAAATAATTTAAAAAATCACTCCGCTAATTGTATCATAAACACGATCATTTCAGGTTGACATGAAGTTACCCAAAGGAAAAAAAAAAAAAAAAAAAGCCGTTATTGTATAGCTGTAATATAGTACGTGATATCACTGAAGAGTACAATAAGCTATGTCCACTCAGATAACCTTTGCTGGTTTTCTTCTTTTTCTGTGGACTCACTGCAGGATAGAGTTTCAGATCTTTATCACTGCATTCATTTGTCTAGACTTTAAGTCTATTCAGAAATAGGATGAGAGAATCATCAATGTTTCTTATTATGATATGATTTCTATTTTGATCTTTTCTGATCAGCAAGGTGAAGAAGAAGAGTTACGAGCTCTGCATCATATTCATCTAATCCTTTTTTCTACTTTCTGACTTAATTTTAAAAGAGAGAAGAGTGAGTGACTTTCTACTGTGTAATTCATTTTAGGGTCACTGGGCTCATGAAATTCCTTTTACATTCCTTTTACAGTAAGCAGAAATTCCCATCCTCCTGCTGTGGGTTCCAGTCAGGTAATGAAAGGGTTTTCCATTCATTTTTACCCTCCCTGTCCCTGGCAGTTAGCTTGTATGTGCACAGATTTCGTGTTTTGACTCTTGTATGGTTGTTCCAGGTTTTTCCTGTCTTTTCCATTCATGTAGAAAATAGCAAATCCATCTTGTTTTCAGCTTTGTGTATAAACCTTTTGTTGTTTTCCTTCATTCATTTGCTTTTTGTCCATTTCCAAGTCATTTATGTCATCACTGAAATAATTTCTGATGGTTGCAGTAGAGAGAGAACAAAGTTGATGGAGAATTAAGTTGTGCTCTTATTCAGTACAATGAGAGTGAACTTATGTGGAAGAACTGCTAATTCTTTTCCTCTTTCCTCACCTTCTTCTCCCCAGGCTTCCAGCTTAATGTCATTTCTCTTAAGCATTTGCATCTAAGAGAATTTAGGCACCTAATGGAGGTGCCATGGGCTTTCAGTTGTGTGCCCTTAGGATTTCTCCCACACAAGTTGCATAATAAACTTCTTGCATAATAAACTGTCTGGCAGCCTAAATGCATGGCACTGTGTCTGTATCCAAAAGCTACCCAAAGTCTCATTAGAGAAAGCCAAAGGAAATAAACTTACTTGATCAATTTTTGGAAGACTATCTTGGGACTATATCACATCTAAGAATCATCCCATAATCAAACCTCTTCTATTCCACCCTCCGTATGAATACCTGAGCTTACAGAGAACCCTTCAGTGGGTGTGGGAAAATGACTACGTCGCTGAGGTTCATGTGGCTGATGAGGGATGGCGGTTAAATCTAACTTGATTAGAGTGTGTACTTCTTGTGGACTCCTTAAATATCATTAAAAGCTTTGAGTTAATATCCATTAAAAGCATTCAGATTTCCATCACCACTAATGGGCTTTGGTGTAGATTCTACATCATATAGCTTGCCTTGTAAATGTTGTATTAGAGAGAAGACTTGTGGTCTGCTTTTTCTAAAACAAGTTGTTTGTTTTCTTTTTTTAATCTGTTTTTCTTTGTTGAAACAGCATGTAATTTCACCCCCTAAGAAGACTTGTGTGCTTTCATTTTGAGTCCACACATTATTAAGCACAGATTCATTTCAGTTTCATAAAACATTAAATAGCCTTCCAGATAAAACTGGTTTTGTTTCCCACATGTACAGAGCTGTTTGGTTGTCATCACAATGAAAACCAAAATAAAATATGTGAAGTACAATGAAATCACTCAATTTATTTGTAGTGCTAATGTCATTATTCAGTTCAAAGGATTTCATTAAATCATAGAAAATTCAGGAACAAATGTTGAATGATCTAGGAAGATCTGTTAAGTAGCAGATGTGGCTGAAAGATTGACACACATGATGTCAATTAATACACAATACCACAGCTCACTGGGGAAAGCTGAGATAATGATACAGCCCAAACCTAGATTTACTCAATTCTACTTTCAGCGTAAATACTTGTTGAGCCAATGTGAGTTTTAACTGTGTTAGGAACATAAGATCCATCCCAGAATGACTTGCATGGTCCCAAGCAAACAACAAACTTGTTGGAAATAAGACCTCTGATCAATACTTTACGCACTGTGACAAACTAATATTTTTCAGTTTATTAGTGTTTTGTCCCTCTAAAGTCAATGAGATTTTTGTCATTTGGTTTAATTGTAGCAGGCCAAAGCTCTGTTTCTGCAGCCCATATACTGAGCAGGCTGGTCCCAAATCGCCAAAGGGTATGAGTTTTTGAATAGACCCATTGACTTCATTGACATTGTTCATCTGCCAAAAAAGAAGGGGAACAATTCCTTCTTGAAACCAACTTTGCCCACTCATGCATTTCTCAGCTCCCAGTGAGCTCGCAGCTTATTCTCCAACATGCTCTGGTGCACTCAAGCAAACCAGGCTATTATTTTCTCCTAAACATTCACAACTTAATTGAAAAATAAGTTTTCTTATAAGCTGGAATGAAAATGTGCCTGCTGCCAGGTGCTAATTGTATTCAGTGAAATAACAAGAGGTGCCAGACTGCAGTGGCCCTTCCTGAATGTTAGGCATGGACAGGAGTGGCATGTAAGGAGCCTCCTCAGCTGGTAAACTTACTCAGGGATGCCCTGAAACAAGATTTACATTCTTCTTCCCAAATAAAGTTTGCACTATTTCTACAAAGGGCAGTCTATGACTGGAAATAGAAGACCAAAGACGGAAGTTGCAAGAGAATGTGATAACCAAAGGACTAGCTATTTTATTCGTTATTTAAACCTCAACAAATTTCCGCTTGTGTGTTAATGGTCTGATATAAAGCTTAAAGAAATCCATAATAGTCTTTCCATGACTTCTGCAGCTTTGAATGAAGCTTTTCTCACTCTTTTTAAACTCATTTTCCTGTATTCGTTCCTCATCAGCTGTAAGATCACATATATTACAAGTAGCATGAATCCAAAAGTATAATTGCCCTACTGTGGAAAATAGTGAGGAGAGTTTAATTAATATCTTCATACCTCATCTTTTATGTAATGACTTAATCATAACCAAAATTGTTCTTCTCTTATCACATTGCAATTTTCTCCTGGTTTTAACTGTGTGTTACACTAGAAAAGGTCAATTATGGTAAGTTTAAAAAAAATACAAGTTCGAAGATGAACAACTGACATCTAACCTAAGTGATGATGCTCTGCTTTTTAACTGTGAGTCTGATTAATTTAAAACCAATTTGGATCTATTCTTTGCTTCACCTCCTGTGCAGTAAAAATCCAAAAATTTGACCCAAGAGAGTATAATTCAAGATGGAATAGATGCTTAGTAGATATATATGTCTCACTCTCATAAATTCTCTGAAGTGCTAGAGCAAATGCAATTAAATTAAGGGAGTCTTTTTTAAAAAGTTAGTTCTTTTGCTATTCTGTGATACTTATAGGTAGAAAGCAAAACCGAGGTCTGTCTCCTGGAGAGCATCTCCCTTTGATTTAATGCCTCTCTTTAGTCAGTTTTTTTTGTTTGTTTGTTTGTTTGTTTTTTTGTGACAATTCACTGTTGTAAGTGCTAGTACTAAATAAACTCCTTCTAGTAAAACTATAACATGTTCTAATTGGGTCTTATCTGGAATGATAGCACTATCACACAGTTTTATCTATGGATGATCTATTTAAGGTTTTACTCTGACATCATTGACTGGAAATAGTATCCTTGCTGAAGTCAACAGAGTTATTTGCAAAATAAGGGAGTATTTGGATTGAGGGGACACTGTGGGATCCATTGCTTAAGTATTTGTTTCTTTCTCACCTACCTTCCTGTAAAGTATAACAATCTGTACTTTGTTAACTGTAAACATTTGGAAAATAAGTGGGAAAACAAACAATGTTTTTTGTTTGTTTTTGTTTTCAGTGTTGGCTGGTTTTATGCAATGTACATGTCATATGCATCATGGTCATATAGGCCTCCAGTTATTATTCTTCTTAACTCTCTGGACCTACTTAGCTGCCTCCTCACTGGCTGCTAGTCCTACACCTGCAAATGAAATTCCTTCCAGCTTCTCTTCAGTGTCTTCCTGCATCTTTCTCAAATGCAATGGTTCTCTTCCAGATAATATGCATCCACAATCAGCTTGAACCAGCACAATTTCTCTTTGGGTCTCTCCTCCTTCAGCTACTGAGCACTCAGTCATGACCGCTGGTCAGGGAACCTGCTCTGGTAGTCTCACCAGCTAGCTTCAGCCTGTCCTCTTTCCTGTTTATAGCATGATAAGGCATAGCACACACACCTATCAGCAGCAAACTGATAGCTTTGAACACTAGCCTGTGTCAGGTGACAGCACAGCTGAATACTGGGTTATAACACAGTACTATACTGAATAACACAACCTGAGATGTGTGAATTTTCTTAATAACAAATTTATTACCTGCAATTTACAAACAGACAGGATATCCAGCCATGTTTTCACAGGGGAAAACAAAACAAAACAAAACAAAACAAAACAAAACAAACAAACAAACAAAACACAAACAAAAAAAACTTCTTTTTACATAAATACAAAAAGACCAACATGATATTCAGCTTTTGTTCAGAGAAATGTGCAGGTTCTTCCTGTCTCCCCAGCTCCCTTAGTCATTCCCCTCAATGTGAAAATGACCAGGGAAAACATAGATAATGGCACACCTCAGTTCAGTTCAGTTCTAGGGTACTACATGGAATGTTTTTATTTATTTGTTTATTCCTTCATCCATGTCTCCTAAATATATCCCAGAAGTGAGCTGCATACATTTCATTTTAAAATTTCTCACAATGGCAAAAGAGTACATATCGCTCAGAACTGTAGGTGTCCCAGCTGTCTTTTACTGAATGACCTGCACTCTCGCCTGTGATAGATTTATGGTGTGCATGCAAGTTCAAGCTCTCTATCACAAGAAAATTATGTAGAAAATCTGACTTGGATGAAGTTACTCCAGCTCCTCTGTGCAGCGTTTCTGTCCAGATATTTTTGAAGAATTTCAAGCTTACTCTCTTTTCCCAGCATATTTTTTTTTTCAGTGTCCCATTTTCCTTTCTGTTTATCTGTGTACTAATGTACTCCAGGATCCCAGACCCAACTCATATCTGTCTCAAAGGACCACTATTTAAGTCTACAGTGTCACAGAGCAGCTCGTAGTATTTAGTGACCTCCTGCTCTATTAGATGGAAATTGATTTTCCTCTTCCAGGCAAGTGAAAAATCTATAATGTGCTTCATCAACTTCGTTTGTGCGTCAGCACTAGTAACTGAAGCTACAGAAGTTCTCTAGCAGGAAAAAAAAAAAAAAAAAAAAAAAAAAAAACTGTCAGAGATTTCTTTAGTTTGTTGAATTCCCCTGATAATATTTTGGCATTGTGAGGCCATATATAATTAGTTATATCATGTGGACACAAATAATATAAATCTGCAAGTACTTGCAATCCATAGCCCCCAAACTTAACTGGAGAAATACTACCCAGATAACAGTGCATAAGTGTGCTTCTCTGGGTAGAAAGCACAGTCTGAGATTTTTCTTTTGGTTGAAGCAATTTACCTATTCTGCTAAACAGGAAAATCATTGAAATAGGAAAATCATAGAAAACTCAGTATTTATGGCAAATATTTGTGCAAATAATCTTCCAATGCAATAACATCAGGAAGTGCTGCATCTTTCCAGACTTCCAATTACTATCATTCTGGACATCAGTACTTCTTGAGCACTTTCTCACCCCAAAGGTGTTGTTCATGCTCTCAGGATGCATATTTTAATCTCTGTTTTCATCTCTGGATCCAAAATTTTGAAATTAATTCCTGTTAGATATAGGAATGACCAAAGATATCTTCAAATCTCCAGCAAATGTTGTTTCCTTGACCTTACTTTTCCCCACAGCAGCTCAAAACCAATTAGCAGCTGAGGAATATGTGCTCCAAAATCCAATATAACATACTTTGATGTGAGGAGAGGAAATGGAGAGGAAACTTGGTCAACATAGCTCATCTTGATGGGTGCTTAGCTGTATGAGGTGTTCAGATACCACAGTCTTGGGTGTAGTATAAAAACCTGCATGGAATATAATCAAGCTAAAAAGTAGTGGAGTATATGGGCACATTAACACCGAGGGGAAACTTTATCCAACAATATAAAGAACACATTTTCTGGAAACATTGTCCTTTTTGTTTCTATAGTAAGCTGGGTGGAAATTTCCAGGTAGATACACTCATTGAAAAAGAAATTAAAACAGACATTCACGTAATAACTGCTGAGGACAATCACAAGATAGCCAGACTGCAGACATAAAACAGTTAGGAGTATTGTTTAAGCATAAGCAGTTCCTTATTTTATCATAATTGCCAGAGAAAACACCACACACCAGGGGACAGAAAAGAATAGGGAACTGGTAAACGGAATTCCCAGCTCATACACACACCTCTTGTGCAATCTAGATATATGGTATAGCCTCAAGGCTGTTAGTGGTAGTATATTTGCATGTAAAATGAGAATATGAGTATCCCACTTCTTTATCTCACAGAATAGTTATAAAACATTGCATAAGCTGTAACTTTCAGGAAGGATGATAAGAACAAAATGTTATTAAGGTAGTTATCACTGGCTTTACTGTATTTTCATTTTATCTATTAATGGCAATGTTCTTTTGAAATAGAGACAGATTGTGACATTGTGCAAGTCAGGCTTTCTCTAGAAGCAGGGCACAATAAAGGAGGACTGTAGCCATTGCTTCCTTTAAGTGTTATATCTTTGACACTCAAGTTTTCTGAGGAGGCAGAACCCATGCGGGTACTCTGCAGAGTCAATAGTGCCTACAAGGGAGATCCAGCTCTGCAGTTTTGGAGTTGCACAGAGGTAACTACACAGGCATGAGTGGGGTGTTCAAGACCAGACATAAACAGGGGAGGCAGCTGTGACAGACATGAAATACACAGGCTCTCCTGCTTTTTAGTGCCCGCTGTATCACCTTCAAAGTAACTTTTTAAACATATTTGTGTTTATTAATCTATTCATGTGTATAGAGATGAGTGTGCATATGAGATAAAGTACGCACAGACTAAGTCCTGTGGAGAGGCATATCTACTGTTTTTAAAAAAAAAAAAAAAAGTAAAAGTGTGCCCATTACTATCTGAATTAGCTAAAAGATTAGTAATGAAAAATGAAAGATTATTAGGATTTTGAAATAGGTTAACATTTCAAGTTCATGCCTGAAGAAATTACTTGAGTTAGACACCAGTATATCACTAACTTTATAGTCTACCTGTGAAAGACAGAAATAAAATCCATACTGGATGGTACTACAGTGATTCACCTTGCCCAATGTTCTGCCTTCATGGTAGCAAAAAGAGCTGCTAGTCAGCAGGGAGATACATATGAATCTGGTAAGCTTTTTAAAACTGTTTCTCCCTATTCCTCCCAACAATAACAGTCATTGTATTAGACACGTCAGAGAGAACATGCATGCATGTTCCCTTTAATGTGTTTATAGACTTGTTCATGAATTTATTGATTTGCCCCTTTCACAACCACTTGCACTTCTGCCTCCACAGTCTTCTGTGGAAACAATTCCTAAACTTCATCAACTGCTCTTTAAAGACATATTTTATTTATCTGTTTTCAGGTGCAAGTTGGCATGAATAACATCTGCAGTCACCCAGTCCACCACTTTCATCATCTTGCAAACCTCAATCCACTTGCTTACACACCTACTCCTCTAGTAGAAGACCCCTGACTGTTCAACCTCTCCACATATGTTGGCTGCTTCATCCCCTTGTGTTTGTTGCCCTTCTCTGCTTCCACCTCTGCCAAGTCTTTCTTGGGATATGGAGTCCAGAAGTGCCTAAATTATTCAAGACTTGGGTGCCAAAGCTATTTGCAAGTGGCAAAACATGACCCTCTGTCCCCTTCTGACAATGCTCAGCATTTTGTTGTCTTCTTTAGGTTGCTGCTGCACATGGACAGGCTTGTCTCAGAGAATAATCCATGATGACTCCTCAATCTCTTTCCTGAGTTGTAAGTCCCAGTTCTAAATTCAGCAGCAAGTAAGCATGTTTTAGATTATTTAGCTCTAGTCTAACATGGACACATTTGTTTTTACAGCTGAGACCAGAACTTCTACTGTGTCTTCTGCTCCTCCCACCTAGCTTAGACCTATGCAGAGAGTTTTCCCTCTCTGCTAGTTTTCTCTGCCTTGCAGTTCATCAATTCCTAGTACTTGCACAGAGGGGGAGAGGATTAAGCCTTATTGTTATCGTTGCATACAGCTGCATTTGGGAGCTAAAACTGACCTTTCTTTTCATTGGCCTTTTCCCCTCTCTATTTACTCCTCTTCCCTTCAAGCACAAATCTGGAGTAAGTAGAAGAGAAAATATTGTCTCCTCCAGAGTAAAAGCTGGGGGATAAGTGCTCTCATCTCCCCTCCTGTCATCAAGGCAGAAGTCGTCTGTTATGGTTTGTGTTTTACATTTGCTTGACGTGCACTGAACATTGAACTTCCCTGAAGTGCACTCTCTCTTTCATTCACTCTTGGGAGAGTGATGCTTTCCTAATGGAGGGTGAGACATTAAGGGTCCTCCCTACCCATTTAAAGCTACCTGTATGTTTGTTTTTAATAAGGTCAAACACATTACTTCTGTATTGCAGGAAGGTGATGTGAGGATTCTTTAGAGTTAGCTCCAGGGCCAGTAAAAACAAAAGTTGTGTATTACAGCTCTCTTAAGGTTAAGGTGCGTATTCCAGAAATCTAGTTTTGAAATGTCACAATGTTTTGTTACTTGCAACAGTACAATACAAATCCACATTGCCTTTTAAGGGAGTAAGACAAGTATTATTAAAAAAAATAATAAATCCTGCCCCTTGGGTCACAAGAACCTCATACACTCCACACAATTCATGACACCTAAGTAATGGAATTTTCAGAAAACAAACCTCATTGGGAGGAATTTTAAGTTGCAGACAGTGTTTGACTGTACTTTGTACTTCTCCATGTGTGTGTGTGTGTGTGTGTGTGTGTGTTAAAGGTTTGTTCTGTAACAATATTATTTCTTGGAATAGCCCCCCATGCAAATTAGATCAATTGAAGCAATGGGGGAAAGTCTCATATTAAATAGACTTATTTCTACTAATTTATAATGTGTCAATCCAGCCTATCTCCACAGGAGACAAATGGCCATTGCATTTCCTTGTCTAACCTCCACGTCTTTCATTTCAATTTTCTGATTCCTATTCCTTCATTCCCTGCCTCTTCTGAGAATAGTATTAATTTTAATATAGCCTATTATGACTTTGAAGTAAATCATGGTCTCTAATTGAAGAAATCACGGTTTTGTAGCCATATGATGTTTAACAGTTGGAATGGGTACTCATTGCATGAGCTGAAACAAACTTGCAACAGCAACTACACACACTGTAGGTAAATTCACACTTTGTCCCACAAAACCAGTAGCAACTGTAGAAATTAACCATAGTGTTACAACGATTATCCATATATAAATACTTTGTAAAAATGATTATTAAGTTGATCAGGTTATTTAGATAAAATACAGGTGATTCAATGTCACCTGCCATCTGAACTTATGCCTTTTGTTTTCCATTTTGCAAGCTGGGAATGACTGCATCACAACCCCAAAATGCCTGGACTTTTGTAGAGCTGCACAGTCAGGCAATATACTTGCACAATTGTTTTGTAGTGGAAATTGTATCATTTTGTGATATGATCTGCAATGAAATGAACAAAAATCAACTTGGCTTATCATCTGGGATGTGTCATCATGCCCCAGTTAGAAAATATGTGACCAACTTTCTAAATCACTAAGAGTCTTAGCACATGTCTCAAAGTGCTGTTGTCTCTCTCACAGTCAACAGCTACACAGCTCTGTTTTCACACACAGGGTGTTCTGCATCTCTTAGGAGGAAGGGAGAAGTTTCCTAGAATCACAAGAAGTTTATATTGAGTTGCACACCATCTACATAAACAGCTCATTTCTAGAGGTCAGGGCACATCCATGCATTGATATATAGATGTTGTGTTCCAAAAGAAATACCAAACACATTTATGATGTCTGGTAATGACACGTGTAATGATGCATTTCAAGGGAAAGATAGATAGACAGACAGTTAGAGAGACAGACAGAATGAACTAACAAGACCCAGCAAACATATGGAATACTGGAGCACTTGCCATGACTTATTCTGCAAAGTAGAATAGATTAAATAACAAGGGGCATGACCTGGAACAACAGACTGAATTCCTGTACCTGGTAAAATCAGTCTAAGACTACAACAGGGAACATGGCTTCACAGCTCCAAGACTTTTTGAACTAGATTTGAATGTACCTCAATTCTGAAATTCATGAGCTGAACCTATTTCTTTAAATTATTTGATGTGATCAGAAAAAAATCAAACACACTCTTCTTCCTTCCTGCCTTCATAAAGAAATCACAGAATTTTATTTTATTTTAAATAAAAATGTTTTTGTAGATGTACTTGGGAGAGTTGGAAACCTCACCCATCAACCCAAAAGTCATTTCCAAACTGTTTTATTTGGAGAGAAAAAGGATATTTTCACAGTATTCAGCTTCTAATTACTATTTAAGCACCCAAGCTTGATTTTAATACAACATTAGCTTAATGAACAGGATGTTCAAAAACTTACTCTGAAAAAAACTAACACCCACTGTTTCTTTTTATTAATGTTCTAGATGTGCTAACATTCCCATTTAATGTAAACATGATATTTAATGAAATCAATAACTTATTGTTTTTTACTATGAACACTGTTAAGTACTGTTGTGGCTTATCCCAGCAGGCCACTAAGCACCACACGCCACACAGCCGTTCGCTCACTTCCCCCCACCATCCAGTGAAATGAGGAAGAGAACTGGAAAAAAAGGCAAACCTCGTGGGTTGAGATAAAGGCAGTTTAATAGGACAGAAAAAGAAGGGAAAGTAATGATGATAATGATAATAATGAAAAAAGAATGTACAAAGCAAGTGATGCCCAATGCAATTGCACACCACCTGCTGACTGATGCCCAGCCAGACCCTGAGCAGCGATCCCCCAGTCCCTGGCCAACATGCCATAGTTTTCATTGTTCAGTATGGCATGGGACATCCCTTTGGCCAGTTTAGGTCTACTGTCCTGGATGTGACAGGACAGCATATTTATTGATAAAATGTCGCGACAGTGTTACTTGAATTATAAGCAAGATGAAGAGAAGATTAACAAGAAATAAGAACCTAGAATTAATAAATATGCTTGTACCTCCTTTTCAAAACAATTTCATAGTTATAAGATGCAGGTAAACATCTCAGGAGAAAATCCAACATCTTTAAATGAAAACAAATAATGAAGTATGTCAGAGTCTAATGTTTGGTATGAAGTTCTGAAAATACTGGTATTGGAACACATATTTTTTTTCTGTTTCATTCAGTTCATATTTCAGGTTGCTGTATGAGTCTGGGGATTTGCTTATATGGATGTTTAGGTAACAGAAGGATGAAGTGAAAAGTTTAAAATGTTATGTCCACCTTTATTACTAGGAAATGTGAAGTGGAATCCCATTTTCCCACTGAAAAAAAGAATAAATAAATAAAAATTGGACTCATGTAGAAAAATCTTTTTTTTTTATTTTATTTTTTTTCTGAGTACTGTGAATATTCTTACTCCTGTGGGATGAGAGAGTGAGAAAAAGTTTACTAACAAGAATTTAAATAATGTCTTTCAGTGAAAAGCCACCCACACTTCACATTTTTATAGAAACAAAAATTATAATTTGAATGTGGCACACTATTATTTCTTCAGTATCTTTTTTTCCTAGCATTTTCAGTGGAAGAGAGCAGGAGAATCATTTTGCTAATGGAAGAAGATGAGGGCAGTTTAAAAAATGAGAGAAAGTAAGATTTTTTTTTTCATTACTTTTTAATGAAAACAGCTTGGCAGCAGGTTTTTATAGCTGTATTAACTAGAATATCTGTATAAAAATATTTTCTCAAGTGATTCTCATCATTTTTAAATCTGTATTGTGCTACTCATGGTGTGTTAACTGTAATGTTCACTGGTATTACAAGAAGGAATCTTAAAATTATTGAAAAAAACTACAGCTAAAATAGATTTATGCACTCAGCTGAAGGCAGTGCTTTTTAGATGCAAAAATGAAATTGGGAAGGGCTAAGTAGTTTCTGAAGGAGAGACACATTTTTTTATGAAGGCTGTGTATGTATTTTGCAATGTTGGTACACAGTCTTTGCCAATCAGATCTCAGAAAGAGTCGTACATGATTTTCTCAGGCACACAGTAATTCCAGCGCATATCAGAAAGAAAAAAAAAAAAACAAACCTTTAAAAAGTCTGTATTGAAAGACTTCTGCTCTGCATAGCAGAGCATACGTTTTTCAGAGCTGCACAAGATTTCGCCACACCATTTCCATTCCAGCCAAAGGGGCGTGCATGTCTAACTCCCAGAAAGCTTACAGAAAAAATATTCTAGGGACAGATTGTACACTACATCTTAACAGCACCAATAAAACCATAGTCATTAAAATCTAAACTCATAGTTTCACATCAGTTTTTCATTTACCACAATACGTGGTATGTCTCTCACTATTTTTGTTGGAAATAATTATCCTTTGGTCATGGTAAAAAGCTTGAGCATGATGTATTTCCTGTCTTCTACAACATGAGCTTGTTAATGCTTGTCACTGCTCTATGTAAGACTTGTGAGACTTTTTTTTTTAACTGCTTGGATTCAAAGGCCACAGCTTAACATTGTCATTTTACTTGCTTCTAATGGATTATCTTTACCAGTCCTCCTCCTGCAGGCACTGACAAGCTGTTATTAGCACAGGTGGGTTATGGTCTGTTTGAAAGACTCTAAGGTTCTTTGCAGCTGAGGAAAAGAACAACTTCTCCTTGTATCAGCTATGAATAGGCATTGCGTTAACAGCAAACATCTGCTTGCAAAGTATAGTCTGTTCTCTATAGTCCTCTTTGGCACCTTAATTTATGTAACAAGGCCCTGACAAATAAAAACACTGGTGAGAGTTTGGGATATTGTAGATACTGATGTGTTGCTGTTTTCTTGGCTATCCTAGTAAAGATGGGGGTGCTTGGTGAAAGCAGGTAGGTTGCCTGTGGTAACTGGAATGCTTAATTTTTCACTGTTTTTTTTTTGGGGGGGGGGGGGGGGCGGGGGGGAATGCTTTATGTAATGCATTATTCATGGTACTGTCTTTCAGAAGACACATTCTTTCAATTATTTGTGCATTTTTTGGAGAAACAAGTAACACATGGTAGAGTGGGTGCCAGTGTACCATGATCCTTAATGAACAGGATAGCTCACCTTTAGTGGTGTTCATGAGGTGTGGTATTTTTTATTTGTTTTTGTTCTGTTTAAACTCTACTTTCTCTGTATTGACTTTCTCCTTGATTCCATCTTTGTCTCTTTTACGTGTGGATAAGACTTGGTTTCCTGTTTGTTTTTTCTTTTCACCTTAACCTTGTGGCTGTATAGACACCCTATTTCACCCTTTTCCTTGAACACTTTTGACCTCACCCTTCTCCCCCATGCTCTTACTTCTCAGAACTCTTCCTGCCTTTTCTCTTTTTACCATTCTACTCTTTTCCCATATCTTCTGTCCAATCTGAGCTTACTTGTTTATTTACTTATCTATCCCCTTCATATTAACACTATCTCTTTAAATGCAACGAAAACTAATTTTAACGATTTAAAGGACAGAGGCAAAGTAGGGTCCATAGCACACTTTAGATTTAGTGTAATCTCCTTGTAAAATATGTGGGGAAAACTATGGATTAGATTTAGGGGATTTTTAAATTTTTTTTTTTTGATATCATACTGTGTGTTTGGTTTGGAAAGTGGACACTGGGGGTTACAACAGCTATTCCAGGCCCAGAACAGAAACATGCCTAAGCATGTTTACAAGCTCTTCAGGAAGATGGAACCCTTTCTTGAAGGCTTTGAAATGGAAGGCCCCAGAGAGCTTCTTCAGCTGCTGGTTCTACAAAGACTGAGCCTCATTCCATCTCCCAGTAGGTTTCCTGAGGAAAAGGCTATGTACTACCTTATACTCCAGAGGAAACATGGAGTCTATTTATTGCACATGAAGCATTTTAGTCAGGTATCACTCCTTCAGCTGATACTAGCTATTTCATTTGTCTTGGTGTTTATGATGTAGCTGTAGTTCAGTTATGTATGCAAAATGGATTATATTGCTAATATTTATAAAATATATAGTATAGTGCTTAGGTAAAGCATTCTATAGTAAGTAATTTACTGTGGAATGGTTTCTCTTTCAAAGTTTGCCAGCAGCACCAGAACCATTCTGCTCCCTTGCCCTGCCTAGGGCACTTTGCTCTCCAGCAGCTACAGGACCAGAGGTATAGAGAATGCATAGCTGCTACATGAAGATCGCTGGAGGACTGACAGCTCTCTTGTTCTCGCTGCTGAAGAAATGAGAGGAGAAGGCACAAGTCTGTGTCTTTACAGAAGCAATGCCACAGACTGCTAAAGCACTCATTTACAGCATTGTGGGGTTCTCTGGAATATGTTTTCCATGAACCAGAGAGGTATGGAGAGATAATAAAGGAAAAAAGACAACATGTGTCTCCTTGATCTTGCTTCTGCCACTGTCAGAAAATCCCCCTGCCAACTTCAAACATGACAGAAAAAGGGAGTGCAGAAATGCAAGTGAGAGGAGGCAGTTTACATATTGAAATAAAGAGAGTAGGGAAAGCAGGAAAATGTTAAAAATCATAGAATGAACTAGAGAATTCTTAGTTTATTTAAGATTTCTTAATGGAAAAGACATATAATTTTTGTCACTATTCCTGTAAGGTTTTCTGGATTCTCTGAGGGAAATACTGTTATTCAGTTAAACAAGTAAAACTGGGTTTTCATGCATATGGTCTTTGAATTATTATTATAGCAGACCTGATGTGTGTAAGGATTAGAGAATGAAACTAAAAAAGAGCCCAATCTTGAAAACACTAATTTATTTAGTTACTAACAAGGATTCTTCTTAAAATACTGAATTTACAAAGCAACTGGTGATTTCTGTGTAACCAACTTCATAACCTTTCTGAAACCATTGAGTACCTATAGTGAAAATCAGGCCCACTGGGGGCCTGAACATTGTTTTACACAAAATGATTATTTATCCCTGTAATTTTAAGACTGTTTTCATCCCACAATCACAGCATGCTGAGTGTATTAACTTGCTTCTGAATCTGTGCTTGATGGGAGGGGTCATATCTTGTTTGACCTTCCTTTGAATGGTTGAACCACCAGTCCTGATAGAGTAGTAACTAAAAAAAACACAAAAATGAATTTAGATGCTGTTTTCAGAGATCTGAATCTCCAGTCTTATCATTTCTTCCCTGAAGAAGGCAACATTTGGTGGCTTAGGATGTTAAAACTTGGTCTGTTTTCGATGAGCCCGTTGTCAGATCATGAGAGGCTTACAGATTTCTGGGAATCACTTCTTCAGTATTTTATGTGTGTCATTCCTGCTTCATTGTTCTTTCAGTGTAAAGTTATAGCTAGAGGGGAAGGAGGAGGTTGCACTCTGCTTGTAAAAAAAAAAAAAAAAAAAAAAAATGATGACACTTTAAAGGGCACAAAACTTTTTTTTTTTAAAAAAAACAAATTACCCTGATTTCTCCACTGTTTCATGATTGTATCTGTTGCCTAAAGTGTGTTCTAATTTACTCTGTACAAGAAATGCTTTCCATGCAGCTCAGAACATGTGGTCTCTACTCCAAGTGATTGTACTCTGCATAGGCAATGAGCTCAATGTATCCTGTAAATTTGATTAATGGTACCCACAGTGGTTCTCCTAGGAGCCAGGGAGAAAAGCAACCAATAAGAGTGGTGAACAGGAGTAGAATGATAGGTAGCATCTGGTAGGAAGACAATTAAATGATCACAGCTAATAGTGTTGTTTTAAATCATCAATCAGTGTTTCAGGTAGTTCCATGCGAGTCTGTTGGACACCATCAGCAAGCTGTTAGCTACTCTAAGATGGAGATCCTATTTCTTACTCTGAGTTGAAGCTCCTGAAAGCTGATCGCCACTGGTCTACTTCCATGAAGAAAGCTAGGTTCATAGTAGTCAAGTCTTAACTCTTAACAAAACCTTTTTTTTTTTTTCTCTCCAAACTCCACAATTAAATAAGTTGTGGCATATATCACTCTACTATGTGGCAGATAATAAAACTGACTATCGTAGTGAAAATATGTATATGGGGATTGACTAAACACAGAAATGTTAGTGAGAGTTGGGTTTAGTACTACAAAATTACATGACTTATGGAAAATTTATAATCTCAACTCAGAAGCCAAACAAACAGCTTTTGGGTTTGGTATGTTTCACCTCTGCCCAGACCCGCAGCATGTCCAGTATAACTCTGCTACAACTGAAAATCTAACTTCTAATAAGTCTAAACTTACTTCAGTCCATACGGGATATTCACTCTGGCTCTGTGTTTTTTTTCCTTTTTGTACACTTTCATGTCATTATGCTAACAACATTACACAACAAAACAGTTGTAGGTTCTCAATACATCCTGTATTAGTTACAAAATACTTTGAATTTCCAAAGTCTTGAATGTACGTGGAATTTCACAGGATAAAGGGTCCAGTGAAAGGGAGCAAATAGAGATAAATATATTTTTATACAAGTTGAGCTACCTAAAAAGCACAGCTGCCTGAAACTTTCATAGTGTGGCTCAGTAAATACTCAGCTACGGTTTTCTCTACAACCAATACCACATGATCCAAGTGTTATATGCTGATTTTTGTTCCTTGAGCTGTCCAAATCAGTAATTCCACAGCAGATCTTGGAATGTTACTTCTAGCTAGAGGAAAGAAAGCAACAATAGCAAGTACAGATACCAAAAGGATTGGCAGAACCACATTTCTTAGAATGAAACATCTTGCCTGAAGTCTAAAGACTCAGACTTCACAGGATTCATGAGCTACTTTCTTAAGTCTTTGAGCTTTAGGTTCCTCAAGAGGATGAGCAACTCCAAGCAATATCCAACTTCCAAAGCAATAGTACAGTACTCTCCTGGTGGTAGAATTTTATTTTCCTTGCTGTAGGATCTGAAGAAAGGCACTTCCTGCATGCTAGAGTGTTTTTTTTGTTTGTTTGTTTTCAAATGCTATGAGGGACGGTCCTTTTCCCCAAATAACTTAAATCTACCCTTAATATAGTTCCCTCTTATACTTTTATTTGCCTAAGGTAGACTAAAAGAATCAACCTAAATACTGTAGTCGATCAATATTTCTGTAGGAAATGACTGAGCTTGACTGAATCTTAATGTATTGACTTACATGTCTGATTATTGCGATTTAGCTGTAAACACCCCTTTAATGATGGTGAGGCAGAACATGCAAGTTTAGTTTTCTTTAAGAGACAAGCTTGAAATCATTTTTCAAGTGTTCATAAAATAAATATTTTTGAAAATGGCTGTAACTAATAATATAAAATATATTCACAAATATTTGTGTTCAAGAAAAAAATCTATGAGATGAAAGTTTTATTTATATATATATAAATATATCAAAGCCCTAAAGAAACCAAACTCATCTTTCAATTTCATCTGTCGTTGCTTAGTTATACTGTCATTATTCAGTCTGGGGCATTTTTGACCTAAAAAGGAGAAGATTGAAAGACAGATACACTTTTGAAAGGTTGCTGCACAGAGGAAAAATCAGCATCTTTTTTGTATATTTTGGATAAAATGAGAATTAATGGGCTTTGGCCACATGGGGGATGAATGTTAGACAATGGGTGGGGTGAGTTCCTTTAATGAGTGGATGGTGAAGCACTGGGATTGATTCCCTGGGAGGTTAGACACCTTCAGTGGCAGAGCTTCTGCTGTTGAAGGTCTCTAACAACAGGTTGTGCAAAAGTCTCTCAGAAATGCTGCAGCCCTAGAATGGACTTGCTGACCAGCTGAGATACCTTGAACCTGATTTTTCTTTCCTCCCTATCCTTTTTTTTTACACTTGTCTTTGTACATGGTAGACACTATTGCAAGCTACAACCTTACCTCTGCCTTACAGAAGAAGCCAATCTTCTAAGTTTTGTGTAAAAAATCTGGGACGTTACGGATCACAATTGTCCCTTAAGTGTTTTATTTCATGACTACAATGAAGCAACTTCAAAAGTTATTACTTATGTGTTAAGAACATACTGATTCTCCATTCTCATAGTTATCAACTCCCGATCAGCAGGTCCCTGATACTTACCTAATAAACCTCTTTTTTTTTTTTTTCCTTTACTGTTTCAGTAGCACGTTTAGATATATTTCCCATTCCCTGAAACCTGCCAAACAAGTTAATGACCACTGAAGAACAAAGTTAACCAGAATTTATCCCGATCTGGTCTACTGAATTGAACAGATCCCATTTTTCAGAACCAAGGCACGAGACAGGTAAGTGAAAATGCTATTTCCACACTAATGTGTGTCCTGTATTCCTGAACAATTGCATGAGATTCCTGTTGAGGAGAGGTTGGGGGGATATTATCTTTTATTTCACAGACCCCTTGAAATTCAGTCATACGGAACATCTTTTTTATTTCTGGAAATAAGTTAAAATCCTCACCTAAACCCTTCTAAAAGTAAAGATTATAGAACTACAGCCCACAGCCATTCTGGCAGGCATTGAAAGCTAATGGAATTGGCAATGCTTTTATCCAAAGAATATAAAAAATTGTCTTTAAAAGGTCATAAGTGTTTGTCAAGGGCACCCTGTGTTTGAAAAACATTTCCTTTGTCTAGTGTGAACAAATCTGGCGGCTTGGAAGGCTTGAAAACACATGGGTCAAAACAAACCCTTCGCTAGGGGCTCAGCTATTATCGTGAGGGACATAGTATTAAGTTGCAGGTGCAATAAAACACTGACGCAAAGCAAGTAGAATTTGGTCACTAAGAAAGTAGCTGGTCTTGCACTGGATGTATTTTTCTGAAAAGTAAGAGAATTTTTATCACTTTGTTTCATCATGGAAGGGGGGTTAACGTTTCATGAAGGAGATAGTGAAAATCACCCAGAGACTCATTAAACAAAGAAACTTCTAGAAGCTGCATTACAAAAAATTTCCTTCTCTGCTTGCCTCTTAAACATCTGAGTCACATTTTAACCACATCTTTTTGGAGAAATGACAGATTCAATATGTGCTTGATCTAAACAACTGAGGTGTATGTAATGCAGAAAAGTGTGGGGAGGATTTCTTTGAAATAAAACTGCTCTGTAGAACAAAACTATTTGAACATAAATTTCAAAGGAAATTTTGCAGATAATGGTGTCAGACTTTGCAGGTACAGCCTACTAGTAATCCTTATTGTTAACTGACATGATATGATGTAGGTATATGGAATAGAAAATAGATACATTTACAGTTCAGACACTGATTCAGTAAAAGTAGGCTAAGATTCTCCTTTACATCATTCTCTTCTTGAAGTTGCACAGATATTGGTAGATTGTTTTAAATACTGTTGGAATCTGAGAAATGCAAAAGTTGGTTCCCAAATAATATCTAACATTTCTAAATGAAAAGCATAACTTTTTAAGACAACCAAATTTACTAAATTTTGCAAGTTTCTGTATCCGCAAAAATTTTAATGTTCTAGCCTCTAACTTCTAGTATCTCTGAAATAATAAATGCTGATATTAAACTCTAATCATCAGCCTAATAAACCACATTATTTCAAACTTCATCTCCAGTTTTCAGGCTAAGTGTCTACTATAGGCAAACAACTAGTCAGTTTTTGATTTAATGAGAAAGACACTTAGCATGCCTGATGTTACAGTTCCTAAAGCAAGTATTTGGATTTAGAAGCCTGAAATTGTGGGAAACTGAACAGAAGTGTTCAGTGTTCCAGGTATGTTAAAGTATGCACCAAGCTTGCTGTAATTGATATGACAGTGCTATTTCTACAGCAATCTTAATTTGCAAAATAAAAAATTTCACATGCTACAAAGGTTGAGGCCTGAACTGTCTTCCCTAGAAGAAAAGTTAGGAAGCTATAGGAAAATTCACAGTGGAGAAACTGTTATCTAACATAAGTTTTCAAACCGAAGTAGAGCGGTCACACAAATAATGTTCCTATTCACTTCTGAAATGTTTAACTGCAACTCTAGTCTATTAAGGAGCTTTTTTCCTCCCCTAAATTTAAATGGTAGGTGTAGCTAATCCATTTGGGATCAAATAATGCTTTGATTTCATATATTATCCAGTTACCTCAAAGAACAAATTTCAAAGTTGAAAAGAGGGGAACAGTCACATTTCTTGTGAAGCCTTTTCTTTAGAAAGCTTGTAATGAGTAAGGCTTAAGCAAATCCACCGTAGAGTTATGGCCAGCACAGAAGCCTGTCATAACTACAAAACTCAATACAGTTGTATGAAGAGATAAGGGTTTGGTGACTTTCATACTTTAGGGGAGTGTGTTTGACTTGGATAACAACTTGTGTTCCTACTTTACAAAATTACATAGCTTACACTGGTGTCTATATATCACTGCGGGCAGGATACTTCCAGCTTGATCAGTATAATGTGGATTCATACATATTTGCAGTCCTCTTCTAAACAGATACTGTACATTTTGCCCGTGCCTACACAGATGAAGCCTAAAAATAGTATCTATTTTCAAGATGTTGAGAAGGCTTTTTTTACCTCTCAAATCTGCCTAAGGTTTGCGGATGAAAATACGCTGTTTTCTGTTATAATGCCTAGAGTTATGAATCACATGAAACCGCACAGTGTTGAACGTTGGAGTAAAGTTTACTTGACGGTCAGCTGCAAGGGAAAACACTGTTTCCAAACACTATACTGGCAAACACAAGGATGTTTGCATTGTGTTTACTTTTACAGTTATTTGGGGGAGGGGGGGGATAGTTTTTTTGTTTTGTTTTCCTCTAACAATCAATGATACCCACTCTTTAGGGTCTTATTCACCAGAACTAACATTTAATTGAAACCACCCACTTGCACTGTGGGTACTCTTAGTTCTCTGTGTATTCATGTGGTACAGAATAAAACAGTTCATCAATTCAGTCTTGTTATTGCTCATTATGCCACTTCCCTTTGAAACTGTACCTGTAGAATGCTGCATTTCAAATTAATGTTCAGAATTTTCCACAGAGATCCCCCAAAGCGTTTCTCTAATCTGCATGTGTCTGGAGATGAATTATTTTTCTTGCTGTACAGATAATTGTCCATGACAAGCACTGAAAGTACTTTAATTATATTTAAGCCTAATTCCTATAATTCTTCCCTCTATACTGCAATATACACCCTGTTGCTTTTGGTGCCATTTACAAACCATAGAGACCTCTATACCATATAGATATAGAGGAAGTACCAGTCAGTGCTGTGGTCTATGCATTGCTTTGTATAATCAAGTTCCTGCAAATACATCTCAACTCATGCAGTAAACTGAGAAGAAGGGTGTTCCTGGACACTAGGATGACTGCATCTTCATCTAAGCAGATGTTCTTCCATGGGTATCCTGGAGTGGCATCACTTATAAACTGCTGTTTTGGTGCTCTACCAAACAGCATCTATTGGAGGGGGCTAAAAGCATTGCAGGTCTGACAGCAGAGACAGTCATAAAGCCACTTGCCTAGTCCTCTCCTCCAACATTTGCCAGTGGACCTACCCTGAATAAGGAGACATGCACTGCCAACTCTGTCCAGGAGATTGTTACCAGCAGTGGTTAGTAGTTACTACTGCTGAAACACAGAACAGTTTAGGTTAGCAAGCACTCCTAGAAATCTAGTGTATGTACAGCTTTGGCTAGAGCACCCAGGGCCATGTCCAGTTAAGTGTCTGTCTATCTCTAAGGGTGGAAATGTCACAACATCCCTTGCTAACCTGTTCCAACATTTGACTACCCCTGTTATACAGAAACATTTTCTTATGTTCAGATGGAAAATAGTTGTTGTTTTTTTTTTCTTTGTTTTAAATCCACGCCTTTTGTTCTGTCACTGGACATGACTGAGATGACTCTGACTCCCCCTTCTTCTCTCCCAACCATCAGATATTTGTATACATCAATAAGATCCCTACTGAATCTGCTCTTCTTCAGGCCAAACAATCCCAACTCTCTCAGCCTTTCCTAACGTGAAAGATGCTCCAGTCCCTAAGTCTACTTTGTGGTTCTTTACTGGACTTGCTCCACATCTTTCTTGTACTGGGGAGCTCAGAACTGGACTCAGCGTTCCAGGTCTCCAGCTGAGAGTTCAACGTAGATATCAGCTCCCTTGACCTACTAGTAATGTGTTTACTAGTGCAACCCAGGATGCTGTTGGCCTTCTTTGCTATAAGGATCAGACCCAGTTTGAGACTAACAGACTGAATGTAATGAATGTGCTGGAGATCAGAGGTTCCACAAAAATGCTAATTTTCACAGTTACAAAGCTAGATTAAATTACCAGAACATGTATCGTTAAAAGCCCACTTGCATCTATGTTTTCCTGCCTCTTCCCTGCATACCTTAGGCTTTCAGATGCAGCATAAAGTGTGATGCACTGTGGTGTTGAAAACCCTCACTGCTTAGAATGGAATATTCCCTCTCGTGGGTTGCTACAGTTTCCTTGAACTGGGTGGGAAGGAGTTAAAAATTTCACTGGCTTTCTGGCTAGATGGGCTCTTGTAGTGGGTTTACGTGGCAAGGTTTTGGTAGCAGGGGGCCATAGGGGTGGCTTCTGTGAGAAGGATCTAGAAGCTGCCCCATGTTTGGTAAGGGCCCCACTGCTGACCAGAGCCAAGACAGTAAGTGATGTTGTTTGCGCCTCTGTGAGAGCATATTTAAGACAGCGAAAAAAAAAACTGCTGCGCCACACAGCAGCTGGGAGAGTGAGAGGAGTGAGGAACAGCCTTGCAGGCGCCAAGGTCAGTGAAGAAGGAGGGGGAGAGGTGCTCCAGGCGCTGGAGCAGAAGTCCCCTGCGGCCTGGGGTGAGGACCATGGTGAAGCAGGCTGTCCCCCTGCAGCCCATGGAGTACCACGGTGGAGCAGGGTTCCACGCTGCAGCCCATGGAGGAGACCACAGTGGAGCAGGTGGACCTGCACTGACGGAGGCTGCGGCCTGTGGAAGACCCCTGCCGGAGCAGATTCCAGGCCGGACCTGTAGCCCGTGGAGAGGAGACCACGCAGGAGCAGGTGACCTGGCAGGAGCTGCTGCCTGTGGGGGATCCAGGTTGGAGCAGTTTGCTCCTGAGGGATGGACCCCGTGGTACGGAGCCATGTGGGAGCAGTTCTTGAAGAGCTGCTGCCTGTGGGCAGCCCACGCCGGATCAGTTCAGCAAGGACTGCATCCCGTGGGAGGGACCCCACAGCACAGGGGACGAGGGTGACCGAGAAGGAGCGGCAGAGAAGAAGCGCTATAGACTGACCACAGCCCCCATTCCCCTGTTCCCCTGCGCCGCTCGGGGGGGAGGAGGTGGAAGAGGGTGGATGGGCGGGAAGGTGCTTTTGGTTTCTTTCCTTTGTTTCTCGCTTCTCTAGCTTGTTAGTAATAGGTAATAAATCTTACTGTCTCCCTATGCTGAGTCTGTTTTGCATGTCACGATAATTACTGCGTGATCTCCCTGTCCTTATCTCAACCCTTGAGCCCTTTTCCTCGTATTTTCTCCCTGTTCCTCTTTGAACGAGGGGGAGTGAGAGAGTGGTTGTGGTGGAACTCGGCTGCCCACCTGAGTAAAACCACCACAGCTCTCAAGAAACATCAGGTCCTCTCTTCTGCTGTTCTTCATAGCTGTGTCATTCCTGCTGTGCTTTTCTAAACTTTTTTGTAAAGAGCTCCAGGGATGGGGACAGGAACATTTCCACAGGCAAACTTTGGTGCTTCAAAACTGTTACTGTTTCTAAGGTCCAACCTCTAATGAAAATCTTCTTTGGCACCCCTTGGGTCCATTATCATCTGTCATACCAATACACCTCCCTGACACCAGACATGGTAATGTGTTTGTTTATTTGGAGTCCATATGTTTGACATTTTCTCCTTTGGTCCTTCGTTTAATCAAAACCAGCAGGCAGGATCATAACTGGGATTGAACTGATAGCCCCAGACCTCCACCAAGCTCATAGTACTCACTAAGGCAATTGCATTTGTTTTCTAATAACATACAGTCCTTCCATCTGATAGACATGTCAAAGCATGTTTCTATGTAAAGTAAGTAAGAATACAGTTGCCTGCAGTCTGTGAAAAAGAAAACAAAGGTAAAAGAATGCATAGTGTTTCAAATAAAACACTGAATGAAGAGCTGAAATAAATGAGGTATAGACTTGAATGTGAAGGTTTGTAGATAAGACTACTATGTGACTTATGAGAAATGGCATGGAAAACATGAAGTATCAGCTGAGCATTCCAAAGTACTACAAAGAACATGGGGGCAAGAGACTTCAGGCTACAGAAGCTGGAAGAAAAACCATGGAATGGGAGGGAACAGAAGAGAAAAGGCAAGCAAGAAGTGAAAACATGGGACATATTCCACAACAGGGAATGATAATATTGGAAGGTTCTCCAGTTTTAAACGGTATTTATTTCTAAAGGGAGGGATGGTGAGATAGAAGAGGTTGTCTGAGCCTGTGGGGAGGGAGTCAAGGTCAACATTGGTATCACTCAGGATGTTTAAACTATCTTTTAGCTTAAGATGAGACCAGTCAAACAATGTAGGGAAATATCTGAAAATTTGATAGAGATATTAAACACTTTTTTTTTTCTTTTTACCTATTTGCAAATACTGCATTTGCTCTAGGCTGAGCTATACATGAATGTATACTTCATTTTATTATCCAGATTTCTAAATGGCAACTACTGTAAGGAAGGGTTGCCTTTCTGCAGAGTTGCTATTGGTATGATGACTGTATTTCCATATTTGTAAATATTTACGTGTGTTCTGTAGGATATATCATATGGGAAATGATCTTGTAGATTTACAAATGTACCTAATTCTATTTCAAGAGAAGTTATGCTGAAGTAAAGACTGCAGCTTATTTTGTGACTATTAGTTTTAAAGTCCAGACTAAAGTGTCAGTATTATTTCAAATACTCAGAAAGTCTCGTTTGTATGAAAGCTTGTATTTGTGGGAATTTGCCTCGAGAGAAGCAAAGAGAACAGATGTGTAGAATGAATGTAAACAGAGTGTAAATTTAAGGGAAAAGACTGTATCCCAAATTCTGAAACTAAAGCAACCCTCAAATACTTCTAATTCCATGAATTACTCTTACCTTAGAAGTTTCCGCGTCTCAAAACTAGTGCTTTATCTATCATGAAGTACATTTTGTAAAGGAAAAATCACTTGTGCTAAACCATATATAATAAAAAGGAAAGTTCTGATCCTTATGAAGAGATGCAGGACTCAACTAGGCAGTATGAGAACGGCACTAACAGGGCAGGTATTGCTATTTGCAGATACCAGCCCCTAACGTTACTGTTGCCTCTGTTGATTTTGTACTTGACAGCAGAAGAACAGCATGTGATGAGCAAAATTGCTCCTGGCTTTTTGAAACCTGTGTTTGGAAAGCAGGAACATCACAAAAGAAGTAGAACTGTTTCACATTATGCATACATGAATTCAGATAATGCAACTAGAGCAATTACAAGACATAATCCAGCCAGCTGAAAAGCTATATCTTAACTATGCAGTTCTAGCTGAGATGTTCCAGTCAACAAGCGTTTAGCTAGAGGCAACTGTGCCTCAAAACAAAACATTTTCCAAAATTAGTTTTGAAAAATAGGCCCTTGGGAACTACTTTTTTTTAGATACTTGGTGATAAGGCAGTTTGTAAAGGAACATCTATTGCCCTAAGTTTTGCCTATACTTGCAAAAAGACAGAGCTGCCCTATTTAGAAGATCGGAGCCTTTGGCATATTATATGGGTTATACATAATTTAATCTTTTAACAGAATATTTTAAATCATCCCCAGAAAAAAATCTGTAGAGTCATTGCAGAGCAATCATATTACTTCTAAAGTCATCTTCAGACCTGTTTTCCTTTTATCCTGTTTTCTGTAGACACTAATCTTGGTTTAAACTAGTTTCAAAACACCCCATTTGAAATCTCTGGGAACATTGTTTTTGCTGAATCACTTAACCTTTCTTAGTAATTTTTGTTTTCCATAAGATAGAAAGGTTTCAACCTTATTTCTGATACATTTAGCAGAGACCTCAATAAGAAGCATGGAAGACGGGTGTAAACAAAGAGAAGAGAAAAATAATCTCTTATCTATTTTAAAATTCCATGAAATGTTGACCTTGGTAAATTTTTATACCTAGTGAAATGCTGGGAGTACAGACCATCCTCTACTTGCTCTCTGTCTGTGGGTCATAATCTGCTTTATATGTTCTGACAGTTTGGTGATTTTTTCTTCTTTGCTTACAGTTGGTTCCTACAAACCACAGGATATATTAACATTTTGGTTCAGATGAGGAGCTTACTTTTTCCAACAGTTTGCCAACTATCCCTTCTTGCTGTGCTTTGCTACAACATACACTGTATTCCTTTAAAACGTGTCTAAAAGAGAAGATTCACACCTAATTCATACCAACTACTAAGACTAGTCCACATCTGTACCATACTAGAGCCAGTCTAAAATAAAATATCTTGACATGACACACGTTATATGTAACATGTGAAGTAGATGTTTGCACTGTCTGCTTTGCTCTACAGATCTGCTCTCATTGGGCTACAATGATTAGACCACGTAGTTACTGCAGATATAGACAGAGTTTGTCTAAATAAATAAATCCCTTCCCATGGAATGTCTATACCTGTGAGCACTTAACCTTTATATCACTATGAAATTTTTACTTGCTCTAGGAAGAATTTACTTGATAGGGATATAAAGCAATTCTTCTCCATGAAAGAAAAACATAAGCACAGATAATACTATTTTGCTTTTAAACGAGCTTCACACACAAAATAACACCAGCCTGTACTAGGCTTAAAGATAGGAGCTGAAAGTGTTCTCAATGGTGTTTATTGAAGATAAAAGTAATAGTACTATGTTTTCTTCTCAAAATTCAAAGAAAGAAAGAAATTTAAGGAATGAAAAATATGAGTGATCCAGTCACTTCTTGATGTGTGTTTTTTGTTGGTTTTTGTTGGTTTTGTTGTTGTTGTTTTTTGCATCCCTCATTGACCACAGAACTCTCTGATTTCATTTCAAATTCCATACACATTTCTATGGTTTTGTCCTGTATAACAGTGGATGGTAAAATTTGTAGTTCTCTATAAAACAGTTAACTCACCAGCAAAAGCATTTAGAATTCATTAAATGATATAGTGTTTTAGCTTAAAAGAGAAAGTGGATTAGGTATTAATTTGCAGAAGTCAGTCTCTGCCTTAGTCATGATCTAATTACTTATGCAACTTGTATGATCTTGTCTGAGTTAACCTAACTTTACATGTTTTTACCTCTTCCAGATGAAATATGAAAATTGATTAGTTAATGCCTTACAGCACCTTGAAAAATATGTGAGATTTACTATCTTACATTATTAGAAATTGTAACTACTGAAGATTGTGTGATTCTGTGGGTTTTGTATGTATCTAATGAAACTGAAGGGCTTAATTCTTATTACTATTCTGTCATACCCCCCAGATCTACTAGCAATATTGGATTGCAATAACATCTCAACCATATGAAAAGATCTTTACTAAAGGTGTAAAGTAGTTTTCTCCTTAATGCTTGAGTCTTCCTCAAAGATCCTGCTTCAGGTTCACTGTCATTGCTGGCTGATCACTGCATGGATCAAGCTTCTCTGGCTGCTCCAGCTGGCAGTGTGCAGGGGGTCAGCAGCTGCTCCCCTCATTTGATGCTCTGGGCTGGGTGTTTACTGAAGCAGTAATGACCAGTTTTAGAAAAAAAATCATTGCTGAGGGGGAGCTTCCCCAGCATATCATGATGAAATGTGGTCAGAAGGAAACTGAAGTACCTGATAGAATGAAGTCAAGAATTTTGGATAGAGAACAGAACTGCAGAGCACCAGGTGGCTTTTGGAGCAAAAGTTGACCCAGGTATTAAAGAAATGACTGAAATCAATCATATTGCATTACATGTAAAACACACTGGATGTGTTAGAGAAAATTATAACTTTGACCCAAGAGGTAGAAAAACATTAGAAAGCAGGATTTAGACAGAGCTTTTCACTTGGATTTGGTCTCTTTCAGTACTGTTTATGTCATAAAGCTTGTCGGTAAGTGCACGAAGTGACAATGGCAGGAGGGAGAGCCCAAAGCAAAACCTGGCAACAGCCCCTCACCACAAGCCCAGAAGGACACAGAAGAGCAGGTGAGAACCCAAATGAAGGACTCTTGAGGAACAGCCACCTTGTCCCAGCTGAGCCATCAGCCCCAGTGTCCAGGCATGGAACAGGTCCCAGTGAGCCACAGGGAGCAGCTCTCCAGACCGCCTTTCAGACTAAGGGCGTTGCTGCCTGGGTGTGGGACATATTATGGGGTTCAGGGGAAAGCAGTTTACGGTCACATAGGACTTATTGTGGGATGTTTAGGGGAGAAAAAAAAAAGTGGGACAAAGGAGGGATCCAGGTAATTTAAGGAGGAACAAGAGAGAGAAGATGGAGAGATAAGGGGATAAAAAGGACCAGTGATATGTAACTATTTGGCTGGTCAGTATGCCTGTCTAGTGAGAATATATGTATATACACACATGTATAAGGCAGGGCGTATCACCACAGCAGCTGGGCTCAGACACACAGTCTACCCAGTTGCTGGAATCAACATGAGCCCCCAGCGCTAGAGATCATGAATATAGTTAGACTGTACTTTAAATTATTGTTGATGCAAAATATTCATTACAAGTTAAATTCTGATACCTTTAGTTAATCTTAGATAATTTTTCAATTGAAAAATTAATTGAAATTTTTGATAAAATTTTTGATTAAATTTTTGAAAAATTGATAATTTTTCAATTGAAAAATTATCTAAGATTGAAAATGGCCAGGGGAAGGAGAAAAATGACCAGGGGAAGGAGATACTGGGTAAAGACTGAAGGTGTTAAAATTCATTTAAGTAAATCAATATTTAGCAGATAGTTTTTAAACATCACAATGCTTGTTTGTTTATTTGTTTTAACAGCCTAATATCAAATTCATTAAATGACCTATATGCTCTAGTGGTGAAATCACATCTCTGTCATAGACAAGGAGAGCCTGTAAGGAAGTAATAGATTTTAAGATATTAAAGTTTACTTTCTTTCCGTCATCCTATTAGCAGAGGAGATAAAGTAGAGGCATCATGAGTGTGTTAAGAAAACAGCCATTCATATTTGGAAGTTTATTTTAGCTTGAACTTCATCAATAAATTCACTTCTCGAGCTTTGCTGGTTTTATTTTTAATCATCAAAAAAAAAAATTCTCTGCACTTACAGAAATTAAGCATAATTTTGTGGTAAAGGTTAAACATGGGTTTACATGGGGATAACAAGTGTTATCAGGAGAGGCACCCAAGTCACTTCTGAACTCCTTAGCATGGCTCCACTGTTTACAAGAGTCTATAATAACACGATCTTAAAGTAATTTTACCGTTTGGAATCAGACAACTAAGCAGAGGCCTGGGGCATGGTATTTTATCAGTGCTGCAAGGAACAGATCCCTCACTTCAAGCTGGCAATAACATTTAGCTACAACTAATTACCCATATTAAGAGATTTCCAGTTTTTTAAAAAGTGCAACCAGGGAAAAATAAGCCCTGAGGATTTTACCTTTACTGAAGTATATAATGTGTGAATATGCTGATATAAAAGAGCTCCTTCCCAGCAGTAACTTTGTATTTAACATGGGAAGAGAAAATGTGATAGTTCTTTAAGCTACTAGGTGGAAACTGTATACTAACTTTTTTTCAAAATTTGATTTCTGCAAGGTAGCAATTATATTTTTATTACAGTGTAACCTACGATTGATTTCACTTAAGTCAAATGAATAATATGATTGATGTAAAATATGATGGTAATCTAAATGTGTGCACAATTATTACTAAATACACTTGATAAAATGCATGGAAGATGAGTATGTAAAGGAGGAAGATATATTTAAGCATACTTCCCCCAAATATTTTTTCACAGGCTGGTGTTCACTAGGTCTGCTTACTGTGTTCTGCTTAACCAAAGCAGTAGACAGTCTAGGAAAATGGAAACCGTTAAAATCTACTGGTTGTTCTGGTATGGTTTTCTGTGCTTTTCTCCTGTGCTGTTAACAGCGGAATGCTAAACCATGGTTTGGCTTGACAGGGTTCTCCTGGTTATCTCTACTGCAATTCACATGGTCCACAGAGCTAGAAAGGAAAGGGTAATAATACAACTATAAAAAGTAAATATATAAAATAGAAGCAAAATGAATGCTATAGTGAAGTGGTCTGGAGATGGAGGAACAGAAGAAATTCTGCTATTAGTCCTCAAAGAGACTAAACAGCATTTTTGTATTGCATACATACATGCCCATTCATAGTCTTACCTGTTTTCCATGTGTGGTTTCAAATTCCTTCTATGCATAGGTTTGCATCCTAATTCCTAACAGAAATTTCATGATAAGAAAGTGTATAGTTGACTCATCCCCTATGACCTGCATTTTGACAGAAAAGGGAGATGTTATTAACTGGGAGGTTAAGGAGTAAATGAAAAGAGAAGGAATGAGATGGTAGGTTTGAAACTTGAAAAGGCAGGAAAAGAGGATCAGAACTGAAGGCTTCAGTTTTTCTTTATGGTCTCACTTCAGCATCTCTTGTAGAACAAAGCATTTTAGGATTCCCATCATACCACGTCTCAACATCATGATTTTCAGTAAGAATAGGATCACTCCACTTTTGCATGATGAAAATCTATCTTGCATCCCATGAAACACCAATTGAAATGTGGAAAATGAAAAGTATTCTTCTCTCAGATCTTAGAAACATTTTTCCCAGTCTCAGTTGCTATGGAGAGATGCAAATGAACAGTCTGACTCCCAAGAACCGAGGGAAAAAATGTGTTGCAGGCCACCAGACTTGTTCCCATATAACAAGCTTGGATTTCAGTGAGCAGGGAGTATTTCTGAGATGCAAACTTGCAGACTGAGAGAAGGGAAAGAAGGTTCCAGCTACCTTCCTCTTGTCGCAATTCTGCTTCTCAACCACTATTTGCAGCAGTGTTCTTTTCGATAATGTGTACTGTAAAAGCAAGGCAAAAAGGGATCTAAGAAAACATTTATTTCTAATCTCTCAAGCACTGCTAACCCCTAATTTTTAGATAATTTAAGCCAGCATTACTGTCCAAATAGAAAATGATTGATAGGACATTTTAAGGTGTATTAACTTCAAGTATGAATGCTTTAAAAGAACAGTTACCTTTTCAAATTTAGTCCTGGAATGATATATTAATTATATAAAGAAACTTGGAGAACCATTACAGGAAAAACAGTGATTTTAAGAGAAAAGTCTGTGCATGATTATAATTAAACATGGAAGCATCCATAAAATTCCAACCCAAAAATGTGAGAGACCAGAATAGAAAATGTCTTCAACGGATACTGTAATTTATGGTCATCTTGTTTTGCAGTCCTTCTTAGCTGTTCTGCTGAAAGTAAGAAAGAATGGTGATTAGACTTAGTTAAGGAAGCAGACTGACGGAGCTCCAACTGAAGCCATTTCTTCAGGCAGGATAGCAAGTTGCAATATTTCTGGATAAGAATCAATGATATCATGTTGTGTAGGAGAGTAGTGTATGTCATCATCCATTTGATGACCTGTGCCCTTCCTTCAATAATTTTGATCAGCTGAGGACTGCGGACGATCTCGAAAATTTTCCAGGTGTTGTCATGAATCTTGTGCATTATGAGGCATTCTCACAGTTCTGTCATCTCCAGTGTCGTTTTTTTTTCTAGTGGTTATTCCTAGGAGCATGCCTTTCAGAAATGGCACAGTAACATCATTGTTTTTATTGTTTATTCTGTAACCTTTACATTTCTAAATATGTGTACTGGTATTGTTTACCAGTCCTTTTATACCTAGGAAAATATCTTGTAGAAGTTTTATTTCATGTGAATTATTTCACCTTGCAGACAGAATCTTTTTTATGGCTGGAATGTCTTTTGTGTTAGAATGAGCCCCCTTGGTGTTTTGTTTTTGTTTTTGTTTTTTTGGTTGGTTGTTTGGTTGGTTTGTTTTTTTTTAATTGTTTATTTTTGGCTAATATTGGGAAAATAGTAATAAAAATTGAAGCATTTTCTTATAATGCCTTCTAAAACTCCTCCATATTCCCTTGTGTTAAATCCATTTGGCCCATTGCTTATGACATGCAGTTATATAAATCCATATTTGATTCCACAGAGGCTATTAACACACTTCACTGAATTACCCAGCCTAGATATCTGAGATTTTTCATATATGTGAATTATTGAGTCCCTAATAAAAGTCTGTATCTTTTCTTTTTTATAAGTGTTTAATTGCACTACTGTTCTAGAGCATTTAATTTTTCAATAGCCCTATCTCACCAGAAATACTGCATAATATCATGCACTGCATAATATCATGCATTACCCCAGTGTATTTTAGGCAAAGTCACTATCTCTTTTTTGCTGTGTCTAAATGAAAGCTCCACACATTCTTTTAATCTGTATCTTCTCCAAACACTTTAATCTGAAAAGATCCCTTCAGATCTGCAGAAGCTTATGCACCTGTCACATCAAATGATTTTCGCCTGTGTTTTTTTTAATAACGTGAATCCCCCTGACACATGCATTGCAAAAATGAATGCAGGAAGGGCTATTCTTCTTTCATTCAGCAATTTCCATTCCTACCTCCCAGGGAGATAAAGTACTTGCATACTAAACTTTAATTCTTTGGGTTTGGTGTTTTTTTCTTCCTACCAAATGTTTTCATATTAATGAAGGTGATACATTTATACTTTGGGACACCAAAAGACTTGCTAATCCTGTTGATGCTTTATTTCTTGCGACTTGAAAGGCTTTTAAGTGCCACCTGAAACATAGTATTATCCTGTTTGTTCGGTTTAATCTAGTGTAAGTAAAATAGTTTTTAATGTTGTGGTTTAATAATGGACAAGAGCTAAATGATTTGGTTCAATTTGCATAAGCCACTAAAAGCTTTTGGACACTCATTCAAGTTTAAATTCTATCATTACAAAATAGGAGTTTCTTACAAGAAAAGATCTTGGTACGTGCCTGAAGCCATTCTTCTTTAAGCTAAACCACTTCCATCAAGAAACAGTGTCTAATGGGCATTTCTGTTGCTGAAACCAGACTCCATAATGTTCTGTTATTCCTGCATGGTACGAGGTTAATACATCTGTGGAAATTAGGGCCTAAATTCTCAGCACAAATTCAGAAAGATAGAATTGTGAAGAGTCATAATACTGTACAAACTCACCAAAATTCACTAAACATCTTCTCAAAGGTAGGTAGGAATTTCCTTTTTGTTTCAGTTAATGAGGCTATAAGAGGTTTTCTGTGTATTCAAGCTCTGTTTATTTTGTCTTTGTCCTTCACTACATCTGTAGCTTCCTTGGGAGACATGGGCATCTTTGAGGAATTCTTGAATCTTCTTCCAAATTTCTCTGCTCTTTCCTTTATATTGATGTTACATTATATCAATCCCTATGCCCATTCTTTGGCTTCAGATATTTAAGCATTAAATACGAGTTATTTGACTCACATTTTAACAAAAGCACGCTCTAAAATTCCCCTTTTCCACTCAAATAAAAATAGAATGTATATTGGGGGTGCTTGAAGGAAGGAAGCAAAACAAACAAACAAAAAGATAAGACATAATAATTGACTTAAGAGTTTCTGTTAAACCAGAAACCTTATTTATTACTCTAGCCCAGAAAGGAGGTAACACAATCTGGCAAGAAAAAGATGTTGACTTCTAGTTGTTGCCAAATATGTGGTGTATGGAGCCACTGAAAACCCAGTTTACCAGGTTACCCAGGAATTCCCCACATGCAGGAGTAATTCCCTGAGAAACAGGACTAACATACAGCCACTAATGTAACATCTATCCACACAGTGAAGGCTACTTTATCTTGCATGAGCTGCTTTACTATGGAGCAAAGGGACTTTTTTTCAAGGTATGACATTTTCTGATAGAAAAAATTACCATGAAATTTTGCTCAGGGTCATGCTGTCTTTAACAGAGAAATTTAGTGAGCCTCCTAAGAAAAAGCAGATAGAGGAAGCCTTATGCAGGGAATAATGTCGACCATCCCCTCACATTAGTGGTGGGATTTGTGTCATCCTTCTTTGGCATACCATTAGGACAGTGAAGCTGTTCCTTCATTGGTAAATGATAATATAATATAAAAACTACAAATACCATAGCAAAATACTATAATACATAAAGACACAAAACTCCCCAAATCCCTCAAAACTAGAAGATCAGCCATTTTTTATCCTTAATATGAAGAGTTCATGCACTCATACGGTTTATGCACATTTTATTTCCTGCATCTTCTAGTTTGGGAGGCGAGATTCTCCTCACTTGTTCCTTTGAAAATGACTGTGTCCAGTCAGTAAACACTAAGAAATTTTAATTTCTTTGAATAAATTCTGTATGCTAAGGCATTCACATTATTTTCTCTTAAATATTTTATCTTATTGAGCATTCTACTAGTCTTGTTACTTCCAGGAGGTTTCTTCAAAATACGTTCAGATCAGAAGCTTCTGTGTTTAACTGTTCTTTGATGGCCTCTGCTGTCCAGGTGCAGAAATAGGCAAATTAGAAATGACATTAGTGAGAGCCAGCATAGGAATGTATTGTATATATGTATGCTTATCTTCTATGTACTGCAGAGTACAGGCAACAGTCAGTAAAGCTACTGGCAGTAATGCCATAGTAATGGAGGGAAAAGTTCTATTTGAATTAATCCCACCAACCAGTTGACTGGGCTGGATTAAATCCAAACATGAATGCAGGGTTTATGCAAAGCCAAACCAACCAATTGACCTTTGAAGCTTGATTTATTCCTGTAAGCCAGTTTCTGTCTTGCTTTCCACCAGCAACAGAAGTGGTGAAGAGGATTATAGTCATTCTCAGGAACATCAGCTGTTGCGCAGATTTTTATTTGATAGTATACTGGTGTAGTTTATTTCTGGGTAATATTCACATACATCGAGATTCCACAGAAGTTGAAGGACTGCTCCTACACTTGGTGCTCCTGCACAGCTTCCTGGACTGGGGTCCTTTCCCTTCTGGCTTGGTACACATAACATCTTATTTAACTTCATTCAAAGTGTCTTGCTCTTGTCTGGCCTTTGCATGCTCTCAAAGCTCTTTCCTTCAGTTTGGAATCAAAAGAGGGAGTAAAAGAACATTGATAAAGTTTCCAAAATCTAGACTTTCAGGGCAGTGTAATGACATAACGTGCTGTAACTCAGGGATGAGAAAAAAATACATTTCAGTTATATGTCTTCAAACCATACAAAGGTTTGTGCATACACAAAGCTTTTAATGCTAAAATAAAAGTAAAAACATTTTGTTTTTCCTAGCATAGTTATTTTCTGTTTCTTTTTAGCTCAGCTAAGAGACTACTAATGAATGGATTTGTCAGAAACTACAGAGATATTTTCTGTTCACTGAAGTGCCCCACTGAAATTGCTTATAGCCCAGTTCCTTTGCTTGCAAGAAGAATGTTGGACTCTAGAGAATATTAAAATAATAAAAAAGGAAGAAAATAGAAAAAAAAAAAGCAATTTTATATTAAAATATTAGCCCTGTTGTTTGTTCTTCCAAATCTTTTTTTTTTTTTTTTTTCTCACTAGAGGTCCCTGATCAACATATGCCTTAATAGATATGTTTCAATTAATATTTAAAGGTTTTTGTGGATACAAACTGAAATTAATTAAAAATAAAAATAAATAAATAAAAAAGAAAGGATGCACAAAGTAAACCAAACCTTAATCTTGCACCCTATGTCCTTGATTGATTCTGGTATTAAAATGCACCCTCAGTCCTTGACTGTGTCTGTTCCTGGAGTCCATGCTTACACTGATATTGTTATTTGTTCATCTAAGGAACGGCAAGGCACTAAGGATTACTTGACTCTTTGCTACTGAGAGAAGTATGTCATCTGAGGAAGGACTTTTCAATCCTTCACTCACTCAGAACTGAATTTTTCAGGTTTAATAATTTTGATAGGATTAGTGGTTTAGGTTTTCAGATCAATGGTTTAAAAGAAGTCAATTTTTCAGAAAGTGCTAAAAACGTGAACTCTGGAAATGGGGGAGGAGAGTTATATTTAAAGGTCACAATCCCTTTTGTGACCCTGATGGCAAGTGGAATCTCTGCTTACTTGTATTTAGGAAAACAAAGCAAAACAAAACAAAACAAATCACCATCATTTCTTCCAGCAGGCTCTGTGAAGTGCATGGAACACAGGAGAAAGTAATGTCCTAGTAAGGAAGTTGTGCTTTTTTGTTTTTATGTGTTTATCCAGCCTAATTCCCTCGAATTGCAACTAATACTACTAGCAGTGGTTTTAATTCTGTCATTGTCTTTCAGCTCAATGTTTCATGCAGCAGCATTGGGCTGTCAGGAGAGTCAAATCATCTGCACAACTGTTAGGTTTATTTTGTTCTTTGTCTTACTGGGTTTCTGATTCCTATAAAACTTGTTTACAAAAATCTGTTAAATATAATATAGGTCTGCAAATTTTGAAAGAAAGGGATTTTGAGTGGGTTGGATATGACATAGTCCAAGTCCTTTCTCTACCCTCCAGTATATCAGAAAAACATGAAGTTTGTCAACTGTTTTTAACCCTTCTCTGCCCCCAGTTAAAAAAGCCACTATTTCCACATCGAGCATGAATAATTTCTTCCCTGATCTTTCAGTTACTCCAGATTGCTTTATGAGCTTAATAAATGCATTGTTCATTTTATATTCTCTCCAAAAAGAGCTAGCCATGATGCCTGTGAGCTTGAATCCCTCAAAGGGAGTTTCTTTCATGTTCCCAGTTAATTAAGAGATCTAGTAAATTTGACAAGTTTCACTCATTTGGCAGGAGAAGCTTTTATTTTGCCTGAATTTGAAGTTGTTTCTTAAACATCTTCTCACTTTTCTGTGTCCCAGAGACATTTTTCCACATTCCTGTTTGTTTGAAATCTTTCATTCAAACTGTCATTGCTTGACAGCCCTGTATCCTTTTCTATGTTGCATCCACAAGCACAAGCAACAGTGTCCCTGATGAGAAAGAAGCTTATTTTTTCTTGCAATGTTTTATTAACAATAAAATAAAATAAAATAAAATAAAATAAAATAAAATAAAATAAAATAAAATAAAATAAAATAAAAAGACTAATCATCTGAAATTCTGATACATTTAATTTGAGAAAGTTATAATGTAAAAATAAAGAGCTTTAGTAGCACAGGTTTTATATTTATTTAAGCTGGTATAAATGAGCAGTAACTTCATTAAAACTAGCATTATTGCTGGTTTAACCCTGATGGAGCTCTGATATAACTCTGCCACAACATTGCCTTCGTGTCTGAACAGACCAGTAATAATGCACAATGTACTCAGTGAATTGAGTCCTTTCTTAAAAACATTTGGATATTTCATTGTGCCAATATACTATGCCTGCTGTTTTGCATTTTGTACTAGGAGGAGAAATCCTGGTCTTGTATGACAATGTTCATATTGGTAAAGTATTTCTAGATCTGGACCAGAAACTGTTTAGTTAGAATAGCTGTAATTATCTGTTCATTAAGCATATTGCATCATCTATAGGCTTCACATAATCAGAAGCTGACCTTGTTTGGATTACTCACAAATCTTTCAAAGGGCTTTGGAAATACTCCTAAGGGACTACTCCCCAATATTCATGTGTTCACGTTTCTCACCATGGGAAAGAAAATATCATCATCACTCCCCATCATTTTCCTATTGTCAGTGGAATGATGTATCGAGCGTATTTAGAAAATACACTTCTAGGGCCATCTACAAACTGAATTTTATAAACAGCTTTTCTCAGTGACTTCATGACACCATAGAAGATGCCAGGCTCTGAAGACTATTTTCTTGCTGGCCCTACATTCACTGATTTTCTTGGAGGAAACAATGTTGATCCATTCTGCTTGTGTATCATTTGCTGTATTCTCAGGGAAAAATATCAAGTGGCTTGGATAGCACAGAGTCTGATTTAAATATCTTATGCTGCATCTGTGTTTATTCTGGTTTGGTGCTGCAAAATCAGCCCTCATGTGGGGAGGCTGGAGCAGAAGGAACATATGTGCAACCATACATACCGCTTCTTAAAATTCTGATATACTTTACCAAGACTCAGCAATGAGCTTGGAGGTATTTATTTTCTAAATGGCTTAAGTTAGGCAAGGTCGATCTTATGACTGGCACTTTACTGGGGGACTACTTGGTTTGCATAGAGTCTGACAAAACATTGTTTTTTCTTTGCACATTCCTGTAATTCTACAACATTAATTCCCCAGAAGTCTATATTCTGGAAACTACAACCATCCTAGGAACATGACAGATTTGTCTGAGAAGGAGATTATTTCTTATGTCACTGTATTCCAACAATTCTAGGTTATTTTGCTCATTTTTAATTTCTTGAAATCAACAGACAGTACTTTTTATGTTTGTTAGTTCTGGCTGTTTTGTAATCCTTTAATAACATTGCTCTGTTTTATTAACAATTGCTGTGGTATCTTTACAGTCAGGCTACCATTATGAATTGTAGCATTGTTTCAGAAATGCTTTAATATGTGTTGACATTTTTGGAGCAATTTCCATTGTAAAGATAAATTAATACAGTAATGGTTGAGTTTATTCGGAATTAATTAAAGAGATGCCTAGAACTATATTCACCAAGTACATTTACAACTTACAAAAGGCCTGTGTTTCATTCATTTTGATTTCTCAAGTTGTTGCCTTCCCCAATGAGATAAATTATAAATTTGCATCATTAAATAGTTCTCCACATACAATACACTTGTCCATACATGCCATTGTTGAATGCTTTTGCATCTGAGAAACAATGTGTATTTATATGAATCCTGTACTTTCACATCTGACTCCTTTATAAAGTTTCATAAAATACTAGTGATTTGCTTCATAAAACATTTCTTCACAGTCCATGTGAAAGCAGTTTAGTTTTGTCTACTTTATGTGCCGAGGGAGACCTTGAAAACAGTTTTAATGTTTTTTCAAGGACCATCACAAGTGCACTCTCCATCCAGGTGTTCACCAATGTCTTATCTACTCATAAAAGACAGTATTTTTTTGTTATACAAAAACAGGGTCCAATTTTATTGATTTTTTTTTTTAAATTATTACAATGGTACTGTTACTAATTCTTAAAAGAATAGCTTCAATTAATTTTTTATTAAAATGCTAAACAGTTAGAATGTTTTAAATGACATGATGAGAGTTCATATAGAGGTTAAAACACCCTTATCTATCCATCCAGTTCATTTTACTACTTGCATAAACCATACACCTTGTAATATCTCATATTCTCTTAAAAATGTTTATCACATTTTGTTGCTGGATCTTCTTCACCAAGAAATCTGTAACAATAAATACCCACAGAGCCATCAAGTCAGTTTCCAAATGGTCTTGTATATCAAAAATAGAAGAAAATTAAGAGCCTGCATGGTCATATCTGCAGGAGTACTGAATGTAGATGGAGATAATCACAGAGCACCCAAGCTACGCATAAAAGTTAGTGAAAGTAGACATGCATCTTGTCACGTAACCTTTTATTCTTTATGACCTGAGAAAATCTTGGGATAAAAAGGAGAGCTACCTTTTAAATGTACATTGAATACACAGTGTAGTGAGCAAGAACTGAGAAAGGTCTGAGCAGCCCTTAAGGTACTGACAATAATGGTCAGTCAGTCTTGGTTATAGAAGTATCTTACCATGCAAATCTCTTCAGGCATCCCATGTTTTAGGAGAGGTTATGTTTATGCTCCACTGAGAGAAATATTGTCAGAACATAGTTCATTCTTCCTGTGGATTTTTTTTT